>NC_136969.1:25224148-25254148 GCF_032717465.1 Coenobita brevimanus | reverse complement strand
AGACGCTTCGAACAGGAGAGGTAGGACATAGCATTCAGACCCCAGCACTACACAGATACTCTAACAAGCTAAGTAAAACTGCTTATATATAGCAAGAATCAAATGAGAGATGTCCCCGTGCAGAATGAGTTAATACCGTTCCGTCAGTCGGTGACATATTTTCTATTTTATTCCTGCTCTCTCCTGGTGACTTTATTTAACTGTAAGGAGACTTTCGATATGAGATTTTTGAGAAACCTACTGTAGGTTATTCAAAGGCTAATTTTCAGTAAAAGTATGCAGTATCAACATGGGTCCGATTCTCAATCGTTAGGGAGCCACAGTTACTAAGCAGCTCATGAGTTAAGAGGGAGTCCATTTTCTCCCATATGGTCGTCAATAACTATAGCTCTGTAATGGGTGAGAACTGGATCCATGTTGATA
The DNA here is from genome assembly GCF_032717465.1 of Coenobita brevimanus. Lineage (NCBI taxonomy): Eukaryota > Metazoa > Arthropoda > Malacostraca > Decapoda > Coenobitidae > Coenobita > Coenobita brevimanus. The sequence goes on along the minus strand of NC_136969.1, from coordinate 25,253,725 downwards.
TAGCATTTTTTTAACATTCAAAATTGAACCTAAAATAACCTCCCAAATTTTCTAAGGAAAAAAAAAAAAAATCTCTCTGGACACGTTGTAGCCTATATCACCACCACTGCAGGGCTCTTTTTAGTTGAAAAAAATAAATAAATAAATCGTCTAGCGGCAATAAGTATCAACAGAAAAAATACAGCACTGTGTTTAGAGTGTCAGTTACCAAAGTCTGTTTAATATAACAAAAAATCCTAACCCTTTGACTTCAGTTGATGGACAACCGTAGTCACCACTCTAGAGGGCTGATCTCACTAGTAACCAAGGATACTCATGCCTAGCTCACAAATGTAGGTCATCGAAATCCATGCAGCGAATTCGGATTTAAGTTGTACGTGTCCCAGTTCCGTCAGATAAAAACAAACCGACTACAAGGAGTGATGTGGATAAATATAGATAAGTTGATGTCGTAGAAACACATTAAGTGTGCGATATGTATGAGCCCGGGTAGACTGCAGACGATGCAAGAACTTCAGTGGGAGGTGGTAGTCAATTGGTTAGAGAAGTTGTCTACTCTCCGAAAAGACGCAAAGTTCAATCCCAGACGGAGACAAGGAACAGTTCATGTACGGTACGGTATCTGAATCTCGTTAATACAATCTTTACCGAACTTCTACTGTTACGATCTTAAACCTGAACCCGTATTCACACACATCCCTCACATCATCAGCCTATTACTTCATTATTCAGTACCATGCCTATAAATATAATATAAACACTGAATATTGTTCTTATCCATATCTCCATTGCATTTTCTTATCCATTCTCTCCCTATCCCACCGCACCCTACCCATTTTCACAGTTATACCTGCCAACACGCAACCTTCTTATCATCAGCAGCCTATTACTTTATTATTCAGTCCCATACCTAGCCAGAGTCATGTATTTATCAGCCCTACCCTGCAGAGAAATGGCGTTCCGGAAATAATGATAATGATGATGATAACAATGATGATGATGATGATGATAATAATAATAATAATAATAATAATAATAATAATAAGTAACCACAACCACAAAAACAACAACAAAGTACATTTTAGAATTATTCTTACTAACCTCTTCAGATTAGCTGAACAATATCGTTTGCCATTGGTCAGAATGTTACAAAACAGGTCATCAGGTGAAATAACTAACCTAAGCTAACATAACTTAAGCTAGATTGAAGATAACCTAAGATATCTGCCTCCTCAGCAAAGCATAACCTAACCTCAGCTAACTTAACCTACTCATTACACAGGTCCAGTCAATTGTTCGCAGTCACACCTTCTCAGCCACAATCCGAGACTCAGGGAAAGTCAGTATGAAATTTATGTAAATAAATTAACATATTGTGTGACGTGGATCATCACCTTACCAACAGGAAGAAAATCACCTTAGCCAATTAGAGGCGCCTGTTAGAAGGTATGAATAGACGGACAATTGGGCATGCTTGAAGTATAACCCAGCCTAATCTAACTGCTTCCTCCTTTACAAATCACAACCTAACTTAATCTAACTAACCTAACCTAACTTATACTAACCTCACTTAATGTAATCTGATCCGATAATCTTACTCATGTTTCCTTGGCCAAACAGAATAACCCGGTGTGGATTGACTGCTGGTGTGAGGCGACATGATGATGGCTGGATGTCTTAATGATATACTGCTGCTGATGTTGCTGCTCACCTTAATATCAGGTGAGTCACACACACACACACACACACACACACACACAAATATTTGCAGGCAGTGTGTACGTACACACGCACATTCACATTCACATACAGTACACACAAAGTGCTCGGAAATACCAGTCACTTGCTATATGTTGCTACATACACACACACACACACACACGCACACACACTGAAATGCATGATGAATATATGCTTACCTAGGAAAAGAGGTTGGGATAGTGATGGAGATGAATTAGTAACACAAGACGAACGTTATTAGCCTGATTTCAGTCTTTGAAAGTATGATTAATAAAAAATAATTAAGAAACACACACACACACACACACACACACACACACACACACACACACACACACACACACACACACACACGGAGATTCATTTAGCCGCGGCAACGTGAATTATTGGAATATATATGAACAAACAAAACCAATAAAAAAAAAAAACATTCAACAATTTTCTTAATACCCATATATATAAAGGAAACTATGAGGAAGCTAATATATTGACACAGAAAACCAACGACAAAACATTAAACAGGTCTGTGAACATCTATGTACCAAAACAAAACGATGAATCAGCTAAATACATTACAAGTTACAGAAATACGGTATATAGATGCACATACAAAGCTTTGGGCAAATCAATCAACAAATCTTAAAATGCCCATACATATAAAGAAACTATGGAAATTTTAAAAATACCTTCGAGTTTCGGGACATGTATATAACCATAAAAAAACCAGGGCAAAACATTAAGAAAATTGGTGAATACCTATGCTCACAAACCAAATTATGATGAAGCTAAGTACAAAACAGCGGGCATAATAAAAAGGAAAAAAAAAAATCTGAATATCAATATGCATAAACAAAGCAATGAAAAGGGTAAATTTATGCAGCAAAGAGCAAAGTTCGCCGATATTCCTATTTCAGCATCGTGTCCTGCCTTCCATTTTACTCATTCCTCCCCGAACGGCAGGGTATATCCTTCCTTACACGCTGTTTAGTATTACAGTCACATAAAAGTAGTTCACATAACACCTTTCTCTGCCGCATCCGGCAGACAAAGTGTCGGCGAACTTTTGCTCCTTACTGCAAGAAGAATAACATGTGCAGGCCCGTACTCACGAGGAAAGTGGGGAGGAGGAGGAGGAGGGCGAGAAGGGAGAGGAAGGGGAGGGAGATGACAAGGATTGAGGGGGAAAGGGGTGGGCAGGATGCGGGGGGGTAGGGGAAGTGTGCAGGAAGTGATGGCGACGCTCACTCCGACCACTACAGGCTATATTCACTTTCATTCATTATCAAAGCATTATCATTTCAGTACAAGATATTAATGCACTAAAGTTAACTTACATGAAAAGTGAAAATACTAGGGCCTGAGTGGACTTCATCTCTAGTACATTCAAATACAGCATACCATATGATAAAACTGACGTGCATTGTGTTTTTGTATTGGTCCAACTGATCACTATAGCAGTCTTTCAGTTAGTACATAAATATAAAGGCGTTTTAAATAATGCTATCCTGAGTCTTAGAACCTTAACCCCGTGAGTCAGATGGTATTGTTTCACTTAATTTTTTATGGCATATACAGACGATTTAATTCAGCCTAAATTTCTCGTTATGATGGGGTGAATGGGAGCTACAACTAAATCTCGTGTTCTAAGTCTCTCCCAGGATGAATAAAAACGTCTGGAGATATAAAAATATATAAAACGTCATTGGACTGCAAGGGAAAGGTGGGAATAAAGGGAAGGGGACACGTGGCTCCTCCGCCCTCACCTGAGCACGGGCCTGCGTCCACACGATCTCTCTCGTACTCACCACCACCGCCACGTGGCTGCATCAGACGCCTCGCTGTCCCTCAACCTTATTAGCGACTCAAGCAACTCAGCGACGCACACGCACTCAAACGCACGTAAAATCTATCTATCTATATACCTAGCCTGCTTCCCCCAAGGAAAGGGAGGTAGCCGAGACAGGACGACACACTCCCCATTTACTCATCCTTTCAAACACATTCATTCGCATCTTAGCCCCAAAGGGGAGAAGGGACAGATCCTCACCGCACCACACTGCACAAGGGTCAACTGCGCAATGCAATCAGTGACATCCGCAGCAGGGCCCGACAGCAGAACTGGTTTACCCCTGCCACATCATAACAGATCCATCCCCTTACCTGCACCTGACCTGACTAGCTGATCAGACCAAATGTGGGAGAATATCCCCTCAGCGCTGCGTCATCACTTATTCCTTCACAATTTCTCTCCATTTATTTCTGTCACGCACAGCCACTCTTCCTTGCTCAACAGACATCCCTCTCGCATCCAGCGCTCTCTTCACACTGTCCATCCATCCTATTCGTGGTCTTCCTCTCAGCCTTACACCTCTCACATCAGATCTAGTTATCTTTTTCACCAATCACACATTATCCATTCTCTCCATATACCCAAACCATAGCAACACCCTCTGCTCAACTCTACCAGCCATCCCGAACAACTCCAGTTCTCCTTCGCACTTCATTATTCCGCACTCGATCCATACGCGTCACTCCACACATACTCCTCAGACACCTCATCTCCATTACATTCAAACTTTTCCTCTCTGCTACACCCATATTCCATGTTTCAGCCCCATATAATGCAGTCGGTACCCTAATACCCTCATACAGCCTTCTCTTTACATCTCTTTACGTAAAATATTGTTCCAAAACAGTAAATATCCTTCAAAATTAAGCTGCATGCAGAGATTCACCCACCCACTGAAACAGCACAACATACATTGGCGGCGATCCCTACAGGTTACCGCAGGTCCACCGTCCCAATGTCTCGTAGTTGACGGACAGTAATTTAGGCGGTGAATACCTGAGTTATCTAGCCATTATTTTAAACGGAAGTGTTCTTATGACATTTTTTATAATAGCACAACAAAGGAAATATTTGGTCAGTTGTGAATATCGGATTATTGAAGGTGTTTTAAAGTAGGTAAAAAAATGACTGGCGACAATGGGAAACAGTACTGGAGAAGCCGATAAGGCATGTCAGTTTACAAAATTTCCATAGCACCACCACCTTATGATGCATATTACATCTGAATATTTTATTGTATGTTTTTTTTTTTTTTATATCATCTTCACTATCGAGGCTATCTAGCACCTCTCCCTTTCTCCCTTTGCTATTAATTCTATACTGTATATTGCACCTTGACTGGAGATAAAGCACCAAATACAGTGAGAGGACCAAGGATTTATTCAACGTTTCGCCTATTACGACTTCTTCAGGAATGACAAACGGTGGATACATCTGAGCCCCTTAAACTGTCTAGGCCAGAGGTACTGTATGAAAACACACTGTCTACCTGAGGAATAAACTAAATACAGTAGACATGCTGCTAGTTAGCAGGTGTATTAGTGGCCTGGCGACCATGAATAACCCCTTATCCTCTGAGACTGTTACATGCTACAATAACTGGAGCGCTTCTAAATATTTAAGTCTATTTGTATTTTTCGTATCTCTGATGAACTTTCATTTCAGTTTATTCGAGGATTAGTTGCAAATTCACGTTTTACGACAACATTATTTGGGTTTAAACTTTTCATGCTATATTTGTGTTCAGTTATTCTTTTGTCTAGACCCAAAAATGTCTCACCAGTGCAAACTGATTACAATCCATGCAAGGAACCTTGTACAATAATACCTATCCCTTCGTTCACCTTGTTTACGAGTCTTTCTTACCAAACCTCCAGCAGTAACTGTCCTTGTTTTCACAGTTTTCGTTCCTGCTCTTTGCATACTGTATATTGAGAAATGTTGTCAGCTGCTGCAGCTTTAGATAGTATCGCTTATTTCTCCTTAAAAAAAAAAAAAAAAAAAAAAAAAAAAAATCACAAGCGAAGTGTTCAATAGATTCTGTGTCCTTTCTCTGCATTTGGTGTTTTACTTCCAAGCCGTTCCAGCCCACTCAGTTTCTTCTTCAGTTACAACTAAAAATTATCTGTCTACCACCAGACGCCACAATCCCGGATGGATTTGCCATAAACGATTCTCCTCAAGCTGTCCTCCGCCATCAGGCTGTCCTTTCTCCAACTCATGCACACTTATATTCCTCTTCAGCCCATCTCGAAGCCACACATTCGGTCTCCCCCTTATCCTCTCCCTTTCAGTTCACTCACCCACAGTCTCCTGGTCAGTCTCTAATTCTCCATTCCCAACATAAGGCCCAACCATCTCAGGATACTAACTTCTAACGTTTTCCAGCACATCCACATCATTGTAACTTATAAGTATTTATTTACGTGTCCGATGAGGAAATAAACCGGTAAGGGTGCGTTGCGATGAAGCTGCCTAATCCAGCGAGGATAACTGAACTGTGCCGGCAAAATCTGTAGCTGAGGGAAAGGCGTTGCAAAAATCTGGCCCTTCAGCTCATTCCTTCTGCATTTTGTGGCCTCAGAATCATATGAAATGTGAACTCAGTGGACTGCAGACTGACGTTGTCACTCTCTCGAAAGTCACCATCCTCCTGCCAGGGTATAGAGTGGGAGTTGACGGAGGTTTTTTATAACCGTGCAACTGAGCCGCGATGATTACATCCACGCAAGCACATGAAGGAGCTTTCCTCTAACACCAAAGTGTAAGTTGGCGAACATGAATATTCTGAAGACTGAATTACGTGCTAAGTCACTCCTTCCGATTTGTGAATGCTCTAACCCCTCCATTTTCAAAAAGTCTCACCTATAAGTTACTTTTTGTCAAGAGGAAGCCTGAATAAACTTAACGGGACTGAGTGGATTAAACTGTTGTTATTTTTCAGGTGAATCCGTATTTGTGGTTGGAGTGAAGGTGTTTGGCCTGCAGATGGACATGTGGGCACCCCCTCGCACGGACGCCATGGTCAGCTATAACCTCTCACTGAGATTCCAACCGGTAAAACGAGAATCAAGAATGAAGAGTCGTATTATCTAACTTGATCACTACTATACTCGTTTCCATTTAACTAGGCGTAAAATTGTCGTCTTTCCACCTTGAATGCTGAGCCATAATAAGAGATTAATTATAGCATTTGGCGCTAGTTACGAATATGTAGGATTGTAGGACTGTCTTCAATTGCCACTGAACTACGGGAAATAGGATATAGGAGAACGAAAATCTTCGCCAAGTTAAATGGCTTCAGGAATTTCGTGGCACCTCTTCCACGGCAGTTAATTCTGCAAGTTAAACTTTAGTATCTTTTTGTATGCTGTTGATATAATGTCAATATTAAGGAGATATGAATAACATTTAATGAAATTTTATTGACGAGGAAAAGGTGCTACGAAACTTCCTATGTCACCTACAATACGGCCGTTAGAGTTACATTATTAAAACCGAATGAGCAAACGTTTAAGGAGGACCCTCATTTTGACGATCATTATAGTTGGGTGTGATCAGCCTGAATCCCACAAAAAAGTAGTAACGAAAAGTCAGACATATTCTGTCACTGTCACATTTTTATTATACCAACAGGGTGAAGTGTCGGACCTGGAGACCTTCAGTGTATGCTTCTGGGCTCGACCCCTGACCCTCTCCAGCTACGAGTCTTACGTTTCCCTGGCAGTGTCCGACCACGAGAATGATGTCCTTCACCTATGTATGTCATGGAGACATTCTTTACCTACTGGCTGTCTGCATTTCAAACCCTTGTGCAGTTTAAGCAAACATTCAGTCTTTAATCTTTGAACAAGTATATATTACTATAAACTATCGTGGTTATTTAAAAAGTAAATACTCAAACAACAGTGATAGTGTTTAATGATGTACTGTGTCTGAATATTTTTTCAGTATTTCAAATATGATATTTTGTTTGGCTTATATGCGGATACTGATTCTTTTTCACAGCAAAGGATATCATCAGTGTGAGGTTATTAATTTGCAGACCGTCGGGGAGGGTACCACGGCTTCTACTACAACGGTGTAAGGCAGTTCGGATTTCCCAACTTCACCAGCCCCATTGGCCTGCAGGAGTGGAGTCATTATTGCCATGTATTTGATCGTGGGGAATACTTGGCGTACGTGGGTGGGAAGCAGCGGGCGCGGGGACCTATTGCCACTCCCAGGGTACCGCTTCCCCTGCGAGGCTTCCTTACCCTGGGGCAAGAGCAGGATAAAGTCAATGGAGGTTATCATGCAACTCAAATCTTCCGTGGGCAAATGGCCTTCGTTAACATTTACAACAGGTTACTAAATGAGAAAGAAGTGTTGAGCCAAGCTACTTGTGAAAAAACGGAGATTGGTGAGATATTTTCTACCGAGAGAGAGGAAGTCCAGACACCTTCTGTCGTCCTTGCTGTCATGAATAAAGATGAATTTTGCAGAGCACCGTCTGACTTTGTGATCCTGCCAGAGCCCAGGTACTTGCCAGAGTCACGACATGCCTGCAGAAACATCGGTTATGAAGTGTTCACTCCAGCAGACATCACAGAGAATAGTAAGCTGTATAATCAGTCTGTCCAGTTTGCTACCCAGTGTAAGTCCAACTATCATCTGTGGATCGGTGCTACTGACAGAGTTCGTGAGAATGTCTGGCGTAGATTTATTGACAACAGTGTGGTTAATAACCCACCGTTTGAATTGAATGAACCTAATGGAGGGGATGGAGAGAACTGCTTACTGATGTTCCTGCTGAATGGACTCTGGGTGGACACGTCTTGTAATATTAAGTGGCCCGCCTGTGTACCCTGCCATGTGATGCATATCACCCCACTCCGTCTTCGCGGGCTATGCCTTGAGACAGAGGCGCAAACATTTTACGAAGTTCTGGGTTACATGGGAGGGAAACCTTATTTCCACGGTTACTATGGCTATATGATTTACAGAAACAGCGAGGGAGTGTGGATAATGCTTGATACAACGGACAATAGTACAGTCGCCACGCTGGCACTTCCATACGAGAACTCATATCCTCTTGGTCGTCATATGTGGACGCTGCAGAAACCGACCTGCAACACACCAGCCAATACTGAGGTCCAATTCAGCATCTCTGTTTGCTCCAATGCAGAGTTCACCTGTTCAAACGGTGACTGTATTACCCAGAATAAGCGGTGTGATGGAAAGAATGATTGTTCAGACTTCTCAGACGAGGACGATTGTCGGATGCTGGTATTGCCTGGTGGATATCGAGCCAGTCAACCACCAGCCAATGCTTCTGGGGTCCGGCCTATTCTGATCACCTCCGGTGTGGATGTATTACGTGTGGAAGAGATTAGCGATGTTAAGCGATCGATCAGCGTGGAACTGAAACTTGAACTGAGATGGCAGGACCCCAGGATCACCTACCTCAACCTGGGAGACACGCTCGAGTGGAACACACTGGATGCAAGTGATGTTAATGGGATTTGGACACCTAAACTTAACTTTCCTAACGTGTATAATGGGAATATTGATGTCCTGAGCGAGGCAGTCAGCATTAGGAAGCAAGGTGGGCCACTCCCACCAAAGTTCAACGATGTCCGTATGGGTAAGACGATGTTCCTGAGCACAGACAAACAGACGGACAGATATAAAGATAGGTAGGTAGAAAGATAGGTAGATATATAGACAGATAGACAGGGATAGTAGAGACAGTTGTTGATGTTGTGGCCCCAGTATCATCTGGATGTGAACCCGGTGGACTGCAGGCGTTAAGTTTCCCTTTTCCAGCAGTCCATCTTACAGCTTTCCAGGATATGAGAAGGAGAAAGGAAGGCGGAGCGGGGATGCGTTGTATAATCGGGCGAAGAATCGCCTGATTATATCAGTACCACCACATGAAGACGTCCCTCTCCGGCACCTGCGCACAAGCTAGAAATGAAGTATAGCTCTTGCAGTATAATTAAGATATTTCTTACGTCTGTGAGCCAATTAATTTGTTAACTGAATATTATTATCTTCACAGATACTGCCTACGAAGGGGGAGCGGCTACCCTTGTGAAGAGGCTACACCTTAGGTACACTTCGTCATATTAATAAAGTTAAAGATTTAACTGTAAAATTTGATACTTTTTAGTATTTGGCTGGCTTTTCAATCACGTTACAGGCTTGACCTTCCCATACAGTTAAAAATATATACGGCTGATTGTTTTGCACAGTATCGTTTGTTGAGACTTCCATCTTACTGTGATGTTGAGTTAATATAAGTAAATGAAACTGTTTACTCCTGCTTTCGGGTGCCATCATATAAAAGTGAGGAAATCGAGCATGTAAAAACAAAATAACATAACCTCATTTATTATTTACATGCTAAACCCATAGGTATTATGAAGTAACATAACTGTAAATTTCAGTGGGAGTTTCGTGTGCACCTTCGAGGTATTCTACTACCCATTCGATGAACAAATTTGCTTCATGCTGCTGCAAATGGCGTCAGCACGTAGCGACCTGGCCACTTTTACGGACAAACTATCTAAGGTGCAGTACCTGGAGGAGAGATACTTGCCCAAGTTCGAGGTGGCAAGGTGTTCCATAAGCGCTGGAGAGAGTGGCACCAATGAGACGCGCTTCAGTCTGCTAAGGGTGAGAACTAGAGTCTATTCCAACTCGGTTTTTTCTATTCAAAATGAATGTTTTTTTTTTTTTTCCTGACATTTTCAGTTAGAGAGTTTGATTTGATACCCTTGTCTTATTTTAGTAGTCTAGTCATACTCTTATAGGAGATGTATAACATGAGTCACCCGACATGCTGCAATTATCCCCTTTTTTGTGTTCATATTCCAAATTAGGATCACACTCGGCCATGACTTACACCCTTCCACACCCACACATACTCCCTCACCCTAACTCCATCACCTGTAACCATAGTTCGTTCCAAATCTGAATTATTGTTACAGATGATGGAGTTAAAGTGAGGGAGTATGGAGAGGTAATGAAGGATAACTGTCGTGGTCAAATATGATTATAATTGGAATGAACTATGTTTCACGCGTCTTTTACTGTACAGTCACTGTCATTCGTAGCTATATAGTACGTATCAGCCTACCCATCTACCATTCTGTCTGTCTATTCATCTGTCTACATTCAGTCACTATTATCTCTTCTTGCATCTGTTTGTCTATCTATCTATCTATCTCCCCAGATTGAATTCCAGTTATGGCGAAGGTGGACGGTGATCGTATTGGTCGTGTTCCTGCCCACGACTATGTTACTCTGCGTTGGTTACAGCTCACTTTTCATTACCCTGCCCAGGATTGATGTAAGTGCCTGTTTACCAAGCAGTGCAGTTTGGGGATTTGGATATAACTTCGATGGTTCCTGGACGTGCTGTAGGAGAAGACTAGAATTTAGAAAAAAAAAAAAGAAAGGCTTCTCAGCGTTTATCCCCCCTTTTCTTTATAGACATTAATTATGGTCGTCTCTGTCTGTCTGTCTGTCTGTCTGTCTGTCTGTCTGTCTCTCTCTCTCTCTCTCTCTCTCCCTTTTTCACAAGTTCCGAACCCAAGTTATGGAAAAAGAATTGTTGATCGCAGATGCATATTTCTTTTTAAGTCTAATAATTAGGGTGTTAAAATTACTTGTTTAATTATTTATCTCTTCCTGATGTATCTGACTTTGGCCAATGAGTAATTAGCCGTCAGGGTAAGTATCCATCTATCTGGTTTTCTATCTGCTTTTGTACTCTTCTTCCTGTCGATTCATCTACATGATATTTTAAATGTATCCTTCTATTGTCTGTATTTAACGGCGTATCTTTCTCAGCTGAGTGTATGTGTTTGCTCAGGCACTGTTGGCAGAAAGCTTGATAAAACCCTTAGTCCTCTCCACACTCCTCAGTAACACCTCTGGCATCTTCTGTCAGTCTGTCTTGCCTATCAGTCTATCTGTCTGTTTATCTATCTATCTGTCCATCTGTCTATCTGTGTCTGTCTGTCTGTCAGTCTGTCTACTAAGCTATTTATCTACCAGTATATTTCATTAGTTAATGCACTGTGTATTCTGTTCAGGTACGGTTGGCAGTAAGCTTGACAACACTGCTCGTTCTCTACACGCTCTTCAGCAACACCTCGGACTCTCTCCCCGTCACCGCCTACGTCAAGATGATTGATGTCTGGTTCTTTGCCTGCATCTTCTTCCTCTTCTTCGTGACCATGACGCACGTTCTTACCGAGTACCTACAAATGCGCGAGGCTGTACTGAGGGTGGTGGCTATAGGGGCTGGTCGGATGCGTAAGGGAAAGACTATTCACGGTGATAGTAAGCTTGGTAAGGCTGAAAGGACGATGGTTAGAGTTAGAACCATGGTACTCCCTTTTGTGGCCATAATGTTTAACTTAGTGTACTGGTTGGTTTTGCTGACTCGACCCCTCTAGGATGGTTATTTTGCATTTTGTAGCTCTTACAGTATGTTAAACTTTGTAAGACTGGCAGGACGATGACATGGGTCAGGACGTAAGCATAATGTTCAGCTTCGTCTACAGGTTGATTATGCCTAGTCGATCCCTCTGCGATTATTATTTTGCTTTTTGTAGCCTTTATGTACAATCTGGTAATGACGAGAGGGTAATGGGAGGGGTTAGGATGATGATAAAACCCTCTGTACTTTTTATGTTTATTTTTTTTTTTATGTGTCCGACTCTGGGCAAAGGCTTCAGGGCCTATCCCCAAGGCCCAGTACCCCTCCTCCTACACACCTCCACTTGTCACCACTTCGGCACTAACACCCATTGTCCATACTGATTACACGCTAGGGCTGTCTCATACAGGACTGGTGTACTGATATTAGTGGGGGTGTTTTTATGACATGTAGGCGAGTCTTCTGGTAGATCAGTAAAGTTTGCATTATTGAAATTCAAATCCTTAAATTGTTCCCTGCCCCAGTCGGGATTCGATCCTGGGTCCATTAGGACTGCAGGCCACCTCTCTACCGATTCAGACACCGCCTTCCCCAAAGAACCGTGTCTGCCACCAATGGAACTGCTGTGACCAAATAGCTTTGATATTGTGTGCAGTCAGTGGGTCGAACTGAGGCTACGCGGACAGTATCTGCAATATGGTCTAGTAAACAACTCCCTCCAGGATAATGATATAGCCTATGGTAACCATTACTTTCAATTTGATAAGGCTGAGAGGACGATGGCTAGAGTTTGGACGATGGTACTCCTTTTTGTGGCCATAATGGTCAACTTGGTGTACAGGTTGATTATGCTGAGTCGGCCCATATACTGTAAGATGCTGGTTCCGTATTTTGTAACCTTTATGTTAAACTCGGCATTGCTGAGAGGACGATGGCTATTACTGTAGATTCAACTTGGTCTACTGGTTGATTTTACCGTGTCGACCCCTTTAAGTTTAGATGAGGAGTGAATGGACGTGCTGTCCTTTATCGCTTGGCAGCCTGATGATTGTTCTCTTTCTTTGGGTTTTTCTTTTTATGAGACTTTAATGACGAGTGAATGAAGTTGTGGCCCATTTCCCCCGTAGACAAATCGATGGTCTTTCTCTTACTCTGTGTTGATAATTTCTGCTATTAATTCTTAGCGTTAATTCCAGTTGTCATAATATCTGCATTCTTTCTGGAAAACTGCTATCTTGTCCCCTTCAATCCGATGTCATATCATCCATATTATACATGCTACCTCCAGGCGGTTTTATTCAGCATTGAAAAAAGCTCCGGATGTAGAGTTAGATAGCCCTCACTAATTCGTCCACTGCAATCGAACCTTCTTAAGCTAAATAAATTGGTGTGGAACAGGCCTGATTCAGATGAAAAGTACGCCATTGGACTGAAGGGCCAAATGACAAGGTGGCATTTTACAGAGTCAGGAAAAGAGTAAGACTTCTTAAAGAGATGACTTCTTAAAATGACCCATATGTAATTCTAAGTTTACTGAAGTGCAAAGAAGACTATAAATAAATACATATAACATTCCATAACCATGTTCTGGGAGAGAGAGAGAGAGAGAGAGAGAGAGAGAGAGAGAGAGAGAGAGAGAGAGAGAGTTATTGTAACCATTTTATATTTTTCGCTCATTGTGTCTACGTATTCTACAGTTGCAGACAATAATTCCTATCCACTTTCTAGTTGAACGATTATGGAACTCATGCTTAATATTCTGAGATAATTTGTTGGACTGAAGATCATATCACTGAGTTTTGAAAATCATTATCTACTGTCTCATTATTTATCTTAAGGAAATGGGTCAGTCTTTATATCCACAACTGTCCATTTGCAACATATGTCAGCACTCTTGGAGCTAAATCTATAATATAGTTATAGTAAATCCATTTTGACAACCATAATTATACGCAATTTAGTTGTGTTTATGTACATGGTAGTCCGTAGATAGCGCTTCACTAGCAAATGATCTTGCAATATCTTATGTGTTGCAGGACGGTTCAGTCCGCTGGTCTGGGCGAGGGTGAGGTAGTGGGCGTAGGAAATGAATATATGATGCAGCTTAGCCACTGATAACACTGACTGAACCGTCCTAGCAACAAACGAGAGATTATCCTTCGGACTATAGAAGAGGAGTGGTATATCTGTCTGTCTATCTGTCCATATCTGTATCTACATCTGTCTGTCTATCTATCTATCTATCTATCTGTCTATCTATCTACCTGTCTATCTAGCTACCTGTCTATCTAGCTAACTATTTAACTATACATAGGCCACCCTGTATATGTTAATGGATGCTGAACTGAAGGTGAATGTACTGTTGATAGCATACTCTTTTTACTCTAACTTGGCCTATAAAAAAAAGAGAGCTATTTAGATTTAGAATTAGGTGAGACGATCACCCTAAAAGTGACCCTACATTGAGTGACAAGCTTTTTTTTTTTTTTTTTGTTACCCGGGAAATCATTGTCCTCAAATAATACATGGTTGTCTCGTAGGTTAAGACACTGTAACCGGATTGAGCCTGTAAGGGTTTGTTTCCTAGGGATTGGAGGGATTTCCTGCTCATATAATACCACTCACGAGAAATGAGGCTGGTCACTCTCTCCTTAAATATCAGGACTGAGCCCAGAGGCCTCTGCGCTCCTAACGGTGCCAGAAAAAGATCAGATGATGGATGAATGGGCGAAAAAAAAAAAATAATAACGATAGAACTGATTTAAGCCTTCTATGCTGCAAAACGTCGAAAAGCTAGGCCAGGTATAGGTGAGAAGAGTGTAGTGTCAAGCTCGCGTATCATACAGGAAAAATAAATGAATAAATATGGATATTTTACTTGACCTTTTTTTTTATCCTGTGATGTATTTCTTATTCTGTTGTTATTTTCTTACGATTTTATTAAACTTAGGGTAAGACATTAGATTTGGAGGGATTAGGAATAGCCTCCACTGACTCGTTTACCACAAGACGTCTTCCCCGTACTGCGACGGGGACTGTGGCGTCAGTGGGAAGTGCGACGGGGACAGCGGCGTCGGTGGGGACTGACGACGGAGACTGCGGCGTCGGCGGAGACTGAAACGTAGGCGGAGACGGCAACCTTTGCGACATCGACAGGAGACGCGGTATTGCGGGAGCTGATGGGTTAAGGGGGGGGGGGGACTGCGCCTTGTGCGTCGAATCAGAGGCACCTGCATTGGTAAGACATTAGGTGTTATAAAATCCTATTTACAGCTGCACCTCCTGTAACACCTGAGCTGTACCCACAAATTGAAAAACTGATCAAAATATATAACGTTCTAGGACACGTCATGATTTATCATTAACAGTAGTACTGTAACAGTGCTTACCATCTAATCCCCCATTATTTTTTTTTTTCATTAGGCGAACCAAAGAGGAGAAACAGCTCAGACGACAGAGCTTCCTAGGAGCTGATGTGCCGAGAGGCCAAGGAACTGAAAGACCAAGAGTCCGAGGGCCAGGACACTCATCCCACCTGCAGGACTCAGCGAATCAACATCAATCTCACCGGGATGCTGGTGAATCACATGGTTGTATTCTTTTTTCTGGATTCAGCTATGTAGTAAGCTCTATCAGGCCTTGATTCTAAGTTAGATTCAATTCTCCGGAACATATTTTTCTAAGCGATTTATGCCTATTGCATCTTTAGTTCCCTTGTATTATTTATATTTTAGTATCGACGTCATTTGTGTAGGTAAGGTATACAAGAGGCTAAAAAGGTATTGTATGAAAAATAAGAAGCTGAGGAAGACGTGTTACGAAATCTTAGGTCAGAATGCAACCTTTCAGTAGAGATAAAAACAATCAGCAACTGCAGACTAAAAATTTACTCTGAACAATGTAGGCGACAGCTCACTATGGCGAAAATCTTCTCCATATAGTGGTGAAAGAACTCTATTTAGCTTGAGGAGGAGGAGGAGGACTAGGATGAGGACGACTGCGAAGAGGAGGACGAGAACAAAAAGGAGGAGGACGATGATGACGTAGACGAAAGAGCAAAACTATACAATGAAGAGTGGAGGAAAACTACACAAGATAGAGAGCTACGAAAGAATATAGAAATATTCGTTAGGCACATTCAGTATTCGTTTAGATGGATAATTATACTTAAGGAAAATTTAATTGCGCGAGCTCGTGTGCGTGTGCGTATGCGTGTGTTCGTATGTGTTCGCATGCGTGTGTGCATATACTTGTGTGCGCGTGTACATGTGCATGAGTGTGTGCGTTTGTGCATGTGTGTGTGTGTGTGTGTGTGTGTGTATCAGAGAGGGTTGGGTATGGGAAGCATGTTACAGCGCACTAAGGAAAAGGCTTTGATGTGTGGTCTGAGAAAAGGTGTACGTGAACTCAGTGGACTGAAGGCTAAAGTTTGGTCTGCCCAATTTCTTTGGGGGGACAGAGAGGAAACTGATGATCGCTTTTATAAGACGGCAATGGAGACAGTCAAATCGGTGCCACCACGTGGAGGCGTCCCTGTTCAACACCAAGGCAACAAGATAATTTACAAATAGGAGCCCTGTTCCCAGTTCTCAAGTGCGGCCGGCACGTGTACAGCTTCCGACCACGTGTGTCTTCCGGCAGCCGAGCAAATCACCGCAGAGCCGCCAGCCACATTCCTGAGAGATGCCGGTCTGTTATTGGCAGGGGCCTGCGTTACGTCATCCAGCCGCGAGCGGAGGGCGTGGCTATGTGGAGTTGCCTGGCGTGAATGTACTGTACTAAGAATTTTGCCGGTGCCTGTACTGTAATCCACCAAGATCACGTATAGATGAGCCTAAGACAACAATAAGATAAGCCGTATAAATTTGGTAGTATATTTCATTTCAAATCTGAATTACACTCCGCCACGACTCCCACCCTTCCACACCTGTCCATTCTCCCTCACTCTAATTCCAGCACTCATAACTATAATTCTCAGTATGGACTATAGTTACCGGTGATGGAGTTAGGGTGACGGAGTATGAGGAGGTGTGTAAGAGTCATGGCTGAGTGTAATTCTAATTTGGAATAGACTATAACGTGGAAAATGAGGAATTTTCTCTGTGCCTTTCATTGGCAGAAGGTTAGCCTAAGCTGTATAACATCGTCTGGTATATTTCTTTTATCTTAATTTGACTCAAATTTTCGTAAGTCATTTCACATAACTATGCGGGAGATGAGTGCTACGGCTCTGTATCCTTTCCTTAACAGTGACTGGCAACTTATTATAGTTTTTATTGTTACAACCAAGTATTGAAGATGGAGAGAAGGCAGCGAGAAGAGTATAGCAGTGAAAATAATGTAAATGACGTCCTCAGGTTGAAAGTAGTCGGGGACAAAAGTTCATCTACTATTCCACAGCATCTACTTCACACTTTGGGGTTATTCAGTGCATCATAACAACTTGGAAATATTAGCCAGCAGAGGAAAGTGAGAAGCAGAGAAGGTGACATACTAGGCGAGCTTTTGTCCATGGATATGCATAAAATCTTTGACATTTTGAACTAGAGGAGGTAGGATAAAGCCTACATTATCGCTTTTAATCCTGTAATAAAATTGTTGGACTGACCTGTCAGCCGACCTATTTTTTTTTTTTTTCACATCAGGAGCGTAGGGACCCGGGCCAAGGATATTCATTTCTGACGTTTAAGGCCAGAGTGACCGACCTCGCTCTACTTTGAGTGGTCTTCTGTGAGCAATAAACCCAAGCCATCTTTTGGATGTAAACCCTTGCGGGCCCCAGCTGGTCAGAGCACCGTAACCCACTAGACCACTGTGCGTTTATTTCACTGTATGGTTACCACCTAGCGTGGTAAGCGATTTCGCCAATTCCAGAGCACCATTTAGCTTGTCACTCAGTGTAGTAACCAAAATCATCGGTTGGGTAGATGATGGGCGCCCACACTTAAAGCTGTACGGAAAAGAAAGGGATATGAAAGCTGAATCTCTCAACATTTGAGTGTACAACCAGGAGGCAGAGTCATCCGGTCATATCTGTGCTGCCACGGGAAGGCGTCCCTCCCTTAACAAGTGCAAAACGCGCTACTGTCGGCATCTGGCAACGGGCCTGAAGGAGTGTGCCAGTGTTCAGGTCGCGCGACAGGTTCAGTTGCCGTCTGGCCGTTGGGAGGGGTATGCGTGTGTGTGTTGGATATGTGCACACCTGTTGAGCTCGGACACTTGAAACTTGATCAGTATCCCTCTCGCTACAAACAACCTCTGACTGTGGATACATAACTCGCCTGACTCTTGAGACTACTTATATGCTTCCCATTACAGTCTTGGATAAAAACGTGTTTTGTACTTTACACCTGTTTGGCTCTGACACTGGACACTATGAGTAACCATCTCGCAACAGACTGACTTTGATCGTGGATACATAACCCTCCTGACACCTAAGAGACCTGACTCATATCCATCCCATTACAGTCTTGGATTATTACGTGGTTCACTTGATTTCATTCCACTCACCCTTTCGACACTGACACTCGATATTCTACACCCAACCCACAGCTTTCCCACTACAATTTTGGAAAATTACGTGCTCCACAACTGACCACTAATTAATCTACATGGTTTACTTCTGCTTGGTTACTTCTACATCCACCTCTTCCCCATCTTATCTTTTTCTACCTTGGTTTCGGTCAGTCTCTCCTGCGCACAACATCCCTGATATAAAGTTAAGAGGTGCTTCATGGTGAAGTTATTATAATGGTCATGTGCAGTTCTCAGGCCAAGATGTCGGAATCACAGAAGACCAGACGGGTGAGTTGCATTATTATTATTATTATTATTATTGTTGTTGCTGTTGTTGTTGCTGTTGTTGTTGCATTACAATTATTATATTTATAGGGCCGTATTCTAGGCAGCATAGAAGAATTCGTAACGCTTCTTCGTCAGCGATTTTTTTTGCATATTTCAGCCATTTATCCTCTTGTAAGCTACTGTGGAAAACTGTCGATTTTGTTTATTTATTGACAACCAGAGGTCTTAATATGAGAAGGTGTAAGAGGGTGTGAGCCGTGACTGAGTGGAATTCTAATCTGAAATGGGGTGGGGAGAAGATGAGGGAGGGTGTATGAGAATGTAGTATCGAATGAAGAGTGTGGCCTATATTGAGAGGAAAAACAGTTTGATACGGGAACATCTCTAGGAGCGGTTCTGTCCTTCACTCTCACAAATTATTTTCGGATGCTAGGTGATATACTCCCGAGGAATAGAGATTTTCGCGGAGCCACACAGAATCGCCCTCTCACTTCACACCACACCGCATCAGTCAAAACCACCCTCCCACACCACACCACGCCATACAAATATGATCCGCCTACACCACACTACAGCAGGAGCTTAGCAAACGGACCTTGAAGCTCCTGCACCGTATAATTTTGTACTTGTTTATTGGAATACTCTTTGGAAGTAATTGGCATGGAGAAAGTACCCAGTAAACATTCTCCCAGATCATGGCACATATCCATTGCTATATAAATTAAGATCTGTTTCAGTTCTATGTGTGAACAAGCTAGGGGTAAAAAGGCTGTGCCGGGATCCTGTTGTCGGTCTGGGATTTGAACCCTGGACCTCTCTGTGGCACTATCAGAAGGCCGAAACTAAATCATACATACACTGATATACATTTACATAAGACAGTAAAATAGAGCCGTTACCGGTACACATAAACATCCAGGATTATGTCAATTGTTACTCCCATTCTGTTGCATGGTGTCGGGTCCTTTGGAGAGAGAGAGAGAGAGAGAGAGAGAGAGAGAGAGAGAGAGAGAGTTTGTGTAGATGTGCGTACAATCACGGAAAAAGATATGCACCTGTCTCTGAAACCCTAGAATATGTATGACGATGTATATTCCAATCAACCCACCCAATCTTCCTTCGCGTGTCATAAAAACACCTGTTTCATTCATAGCACATGCCTCTTTTCTCTCTTCCTGTCACACTTCCTCCCTTCTTCCTCTCTCCCTTTAACATGTTCTCTCTCTCTCTCTCTCTCTCTCTCTCTCTCTCTCTCTCTCTCTCTCTATCTATCTATCTATCTATCTATCTCTCTCTCTCCCCACATTCGCAATCACATATTTTTCTACCTAGCCCACATTCGCGCTTGTAATTTTTCTACAAAACACACACACACACACACACACACACACACACACACACACACACACACACACACACACACGCACACACACACACACTGCCAGCATATTTTTTTTTTCTTTCTTGTCTTGTATGTTTTATATTTGGGGTCACATCTTGATTAACTCAACCACTCAGTTCCTTCTTTACCCCTGCACAATTGTTGACTCTATACAGGGGTTTTATCCGCCCCTGTGTGGAACACAACTGTCATGTGTGGGGTCGCTCCCCACGTACAGCTCGTCTCAATAGAGTGGAGTCAAAGGCTTTTCGTCTCATTAATTCTCCTCCTCGTACAGACTCCCTTCGACCTCTGTCTCTTCGCCGCACTGTTGCATCTTTATCTCTTTTCTATCGCTACTTCAATGGTCACTGCTCCTCTGAACTGTCTGCATGGATTCCTCCACCTCTACGACGGGCGCGTAGCACCCGTCTAGTAGCAAACTCTCATCCCTTTTCTATCCAACTCTCTAATGCAAGAGTTAACCGTTACTCCCGGTCCTTCATTTATGCAACAGGTCAACTCTGGAACTGTCTCCCTCTGTCTCTATTTCCTGCTTCCTTTGATCTCCAGTCTTTCAAACGCAGTGTGTCCAGGCATTTCGAAATGATCGGATCTTGAATTTGGACCTCTCTTGTATTTTGTTTTTCTCTTGGAACAACAATTGCGGGCTCGCGGCCTTTGGTTCCTTCTTCCTCGCATTAAAAAAAAAAAAAAATACGTTAACGCATTTTTCATATCGTTACTATTTCCAGATGATTTTATAAACCCTTCAATCCGATGACGCATTTTCTTATTCTTGATATAGCCTACCCCAGACGATTATTTTCTACATAGGAAAACCATAGTTACTGAAAAGGTTAATGAAGATTAGCCCAGCCTGTTCTTAAACTTTTTCCTCCTATGAATAAAGTCTTCTATTTGCAAGTAATCACATCAGTAGTAAATAAGAATGATAATGATAAAAATAATCCATTCTTTTGTTCCTCTGACGTGCCACTTCTTACAAAGGAATTCACTAGCTCTCGAAACACGTTTCTGTCTTTATCAGTACAGGATCTGACATTTTCCTATAGACTGCAATCTTCATCTGCATAAGAGGCAAACAGAAAATGAAATGAAATATTACGTCAGTTGAGTAAAAGGCTAAGCTTTGGATAGATCTGTGGAAATGGAGAGGTTATAGACTTCATTATTTCCTAAATCACGACGGGACTTTTCCAAAAACTGATTTCAGTCGTCTGGTAGCAGGAAGAATTATATGAAAATTACGTCCTCGGCTGGAAGGAGTTAAGGATAGGGTTTGAATGTACGTGAGAGATGGTGACGGTTCCTGGTGTAGTCAGTTTGTTTTCACCTTAAGGAACTAAGCACAATTTAAATGAATACTTGGTCGTGGTTGCGTGAAATTCGCTGAGCCTTAAACTATACATGAGATAAAAAATGAATTAGTTACCTTGATTAGTCATATCGACCCTTCAGTCTGACTACATCCGGCGACTAGCTGAGCTGAAAAGTGTTAAGGATCTTTGTCAATGTCAAGTCAGAGTAAACGCGCTTAAGTGAGGATTAGGAGTTAGACTGTGAAAGATGTGAAAGAACAGCGAGAGAGAGAGAGAGAGAGAGAGAGAGAGAGAGAGAGAGAGAGAGAGAGAGAGAGAGAGAGAGAGAGAGAGAGAGAGAGAGAATACAGTCAGGGACTAAAAAAAGTTGGCCTGTTGTTCCTCTGCGCTAACCTCAGCCTAAGACATGTCTGACTCTTTCTTCCCAAACGCATCATATCACAATCATCTTAGGGGAGTGAAATATGCCAGTCCTCTCTTAACATAGGAATATTAGCTAGTAGAGGAAGGTGAAGCGTAAACGAAGTGAAATAATGTGCTAGGTACCCATCTTCCACTCACTTGATGCGCGACTTGTAGGTGACTACACCGAACGACGAGCGAAGTAGTTTCCTGTAATTCGGGAAATAATTTATCTAGTTCGGTGGTGATCAAATTGCCAAATGGACACCTGGACGTCTAGTGGCTTAAGGCTCTCCAACCGGAAGCCGTAAGGGTTTCCATCTGAAGATTGGTTGCGGTTTATCGCTTATTGAAGGCCCTTCAGGGGTTATCGAGGCTGGTTACCCTTGCCTTAAATGTTGGGACTGTGCATTCTAGTGCATTCTGCCCCCAAACCCCTACGTCTCTGATGAAGAAAAAAATGGCAAACAGGAATATTTGATATCTGCTACCATTATTAAATGCTCGCCGATAGTTCCCATCTGACTGGACGATGAAAGGTGTTACAAGAAATATTTTTATGACAGCAACACGAAGCACACAGCAAAAGAAAGAGAACGAAGATACTCTGTGATGCAAGGTGTTTGCTGAAATATTTTTATGTAATAGCAAAATGAAGCACACAGCAAAAGGGCATAAGATGGATACTACTCTGATGTTCGGGGAGGAATGAGAAATGATGAAGGAAGGACCCAATGCTGCGAACCGATTGTCGATGAACTTTTGCTCGTGATAGCATACGACGGCATATAAGTTATTCGTAGATCACAGTTATATCTATTTGTCTCTGTATGTACTTTTCTATCTATCTATCTATCTATCTACTGATCAGTCGATAGGTTGATCGATATGTAGATGTAGCTAGACAGGAATAAACCCTAAAGATACTGAAGTCTGTTGGGGATGAAGCACCTCGCTTCCGAAAATCGTTACAATCGGAGGGGAATGAACCGCTCTTAAAGATGCTTCCATAAATAAAAAATCGTCTTGGTACTGAAGGCACTGATTTTGAGATATTTTTCTTCTGCAGAGCAACAAACCCCTGATGGAGAGACGAAGGAGAGAGAGAATCAACCAGTGCCTAAACCAGCTCAAAACACTCGTATTGACGGCGCAGAGGAAGGATGTGAGTAGTCCGTCTTAGCCCCCCCCCCTCTCTCTCTCTCTCTATCTATCTATCTCTCCCTCTCTCTCTCTCTCCAACTGCAAATTCTCTTATCTCACCAATCTGTCCCCTTATCTAACCTTCCCACGCTCTCCCTATTCCTCCGCCCTTGCCCAGTCAGTCACCCGTCTTATCTTTTCTCAATTTTCCTCTCTGTCGTCATATTTTTCCCTTCCTTTTTTTTTTTATTGTATCATGTCTCACTCTCGGTTCTCGTAATTTCACTGTTCATTTTCATTTTTCCATTCTTTCTCCAATTATTTTATCATGGTTTATTCATCTTCCTTTTTCGCTGTTATGATTATTTTTCTTCACCACTCTACTTACTCGATCCCGTCTTTGGTCTAAATTCTTCTTTCGGTACTTCATTTACTCTCACTGCATCCTGCAACCCGCTCTCATATTCTCCAACAGTTCCTCTGTTTCTCCTCCGAACCATCTCTGTTCATCGTACCTCATTTCTTCCCATGTATCCTCATTTTTTAGTGTGAAATGGGGAGGCCAAGGATGAGATGAAGGAAAGGAGGGGAGAGATATGAGAGGAGGGTGTGTGAGCTGGAGGGAGGGCAGCCACATGACAGAGGACAGGGTGACGTGGAGACGATTTCTTTGTGGCCATCCCTCATGGGACTAAGACGTCTGGGAATTGAAAGATAGAGAGAGATACTGTATGTTAATAGTGGATTAGTGGGAATGCTAGTCTAATGGAGAGAGTGCCCGAGGCAGAATGAGTAGGGTATGGATGTGTTAGAGTTGAATTGATTTATATTTCATGAAGTAAGAGTTGGTTGGTAGAGATGGTATTAGGTAGCAAGATATCAGTGAGAACATTTAACATTTAACCTTTTAAAACAGGTGATGAGTATTACTTTATTCTTCCTATTTCCAAATTAGTTTATTCAGCATGTGGGAGACATTTCTTAGTGAAGGGTCACTGAAAGCTACTGTACATCAAATCCTCCTAGTAAAAAAAAAAAAAAGTACTTTCTAATCTGAATAAATCGTCCGGAGATAACACTAATGAAACAAAGAATACACCATGAAACAAGAGTAAAGAATCCATTGTTGTAAACCAGTGCTAAAAATGTTATTCTCTCTCCCCTCAGCCGACGCGCTACAGCAAGCTAGAAAAGGCGGACATTTTGGAGATGACAGTTCGGCATGTTCAGAGTCTACAACGTCAAGAACCAGGACGAGGGGACAAATACAGGGCCGGCTTTACTCAGTGTGCCGCTGAAATTGCGAAGTTCCTGGCTAGCTCAAGCGATGTACCTGCTGATCTACACTGTCGAGTTCTAAAGCACATCTCTTCTCAGACCATCGCTGCTGACACCATTCATCCCTCAATGCATCATGCCAGTGCCACCAGTTCGGCCACCACTCATCATTCTGCTTATTCTACTGCTGCCACCACCACAACCACCTGTGCCACCAATTCTTCGATGTATTCCATTATTGCCATCCCTGCTACCACATATTCCACTACTGCCACCAGTTCTACAACGTATCCCTCTGCTGCCACCAATTCCGCAACCTATCCCTCTGATGCCACCAACTCTGCCATGTACCTCTCCACTTCCATTAGTTCTGCTGCCTATCACACATCTGGCACTAATCTCACTGCTGCTACAAGTCTCCCCGCTACCATCACTTCCACCACGCATCCCGCTGCCACTACTAGTTCTGCCACCACCACCACCACCACACTCCCCAGTGCCACCACTCCGAAGCATCCAGTCATCAAGTCGGAGCCCCCCAGTGCAACGGTCGAGTCTCCAACGGTGACCATTGTTCCTCGAGCAAATAGAGCAGAGGAGAGGCGGACGGTGGCGATGGTAAAAACAAAACAGTTGGCACTGGTGCTGCCGAGGTGGGGTGTGTCATCTGGAGGTTTCTCTCCTACCACGCCCGAAGCTGTTGGGGCCCCATCTTCGCCTGAGTCAGCTCGCGTCAGCCCTCCACCACAACTAGCACCACTAGACTTAGCTACACCACACCGACCCACGACCACCCCGCCACACCCAGTAACTACACCCTCCCACACCATATCAACCACAACTCCACACATCCTAACCACACCTTCTCACACCCTGTCAACCACACCACCTTACACACTGTCAGTTTCACCCTCTTACACCCTGCCCGTTACACCTCCCCACATCCTGTCAACCACACCAAACACCTTTTCAGCTACACCTTCCTACAACTTACCAGTCACATCCCCTACTCCATCAACTGTGTCAGCTAACCACAGTCTTTCCTTACAGTCAAGTGTTGATTCATGCTCCTCCGTAGTGACTGACGGCAAGACTGATTCCCAGTCAGAGTCAGTTGGGTACACTGTTTCATCACCAGTGTCAGCAAATGACCTCCACCTGCTGACAAGCCATCTTCCCGTGCCAGCTAAGATTCTCAACTTCCATATTTCTCGACTCACTGCCTCTCAGCCCCATTCTCTTCTTCCCCCGCCATCCAGTACTCCTTACACACCTCCACAAAGTACCTCTCTTCCCCTTCCACACCCCCACACCCCTCCACATGCCGCCCCTCAACCCCCTCCGCATACCACCCTTCAACCCTCATTACCCTCTTCCTCCCGTCATCATACAAGACCTAAAGCTGCTGTTGTACCTCAGCCCACTAAAGGCCTCTCCCGCTCCTCCCCCTACCCCGCCGCCCACAACCCGCACTGGCGACCCTGGTAGCGGATTACCAGGGTTTATCTATCGACGCATTCTAGAGTTCGGCCTGACTGGTGAAAGTCAACATAAATATACGATAAATGATGTACCTATCCGCTAGTGATGTTGATAATTTGCCTTATCTAGGCCTATAATCTTGTCACCTCTCCCTCCAAGTTTATTTCTGCCTCGTACGTTAATATGTACTTAAGTGAAACTTTCGCAATTTATGACAGTGTAAGAGATAAGCTAAAATATGCAAAATGCATCGGTTAAAAATGCAAGAGAGTGTTCCAGTTAAGAAATAAATCTCGTGCCCGGATGCTGCCCAATACAGTTTTTTTTTTTTTTTTTTCTTTATCCTTTGCAGTCGGATTATACTGCCGCTCCGATTATATGGAGATTCTCAAGTGTTTCTATTGCTATATTCCCAAAGCAGACAGTGTGGGAGGTGTGATTGTATGTTTTGGAAATTCATCAACCACTCCCGTGTGTTTCTGGATCCTACCTCACTCGACTGATGAAAATTGTGAGAAGGAGGAGAATGGTGATGATGATTCAGCCAACGCTCACAGCACACTTCCACCACCACCCCACACTGTAAGAAGGGGATGTACTGAAACTTTCCACTCGCTCAGGGGAGTCCGAAGGAATACCAGCAGCCAGTCGCATTTAGGGCCACTTTACTAGCTGACCTCGGAAATTTCATAACACCTCTTCCTCAACGAATTATTTCGCACATAACTCCTAAATAATCTGGTATGTGACTGATGCAAAGTGTCGATATTAAGCACATATAGACAGCACAGAAGAGAAAGTAAAGTGTAAGATGAAAAATGTATTGCAAGGGAAGAGACACCACGAAGTCTCATGTCACGTCTAATAGAGCCCTTTATGAAACTGGATATGCTTGGGTGGTATACTTTGCCTTTCGTATCTTCAGTATTCTGAACGGAGCAACTGAAAAACTTAGTAAGGAGTGTTGTCCAGTAGAATCACTGCCACTTCCTACACAAGAAAGGGAGGAAGGATTTGTTGCATCTCAAAATGAATGCTAGATTCGTATGTGGAGAAAGTTGGTCTCGAGTTTTACCTGAATACTCCATGCAAGTGACCCTATAAAGAACTTTATCTGTACCTGAGACTGTGGCCTTATTATTTACTTCAGTCTTCCTATTCTGTCTTCTTTTCTTGACATAGAAATGCACTTGCTTGGACAAAATAAACTGCCTTATCTTAGATTTATGGTGCTGTGTGCCCAGCCTTTAGAGTTGTATTCTAGGCAACAAATAGGAGCCTTCGTAGCACGTCTCCCTTAGCGATTAATTCCACAAATCACACCTCCGTATCCCAGGATATATTATCGATGTAAAGTACGTCGACATTAAAGAAAATTGATAAAATAATTAAGAGATGTGTGCTATACTGCCTTCAATATGAACGACCTGTTATAAGAATCTGGGATCGGAAGTCATGACAACAGTTAACTATAGATCTTTAGTTTATTTTGTCACTTTAACAGTCTCATTAATTTAACTGAACTGAATGGTAGAGCCATGTGTTACGACAAGTCAGTACCTAAGCTAATTTCTACACAACCAAGATTAACGATATATATATATATATATATATATATATATATATGTATATATATATATATATATATATATATTTTCTTTATGCGAAGTTACCAAAGGCCATGAGCCTAATTTTCTGTTTACCTTTTGTGTAGTTATCTAATTAATCATTACCAAGCAGTGTTCTTTATAAGAAGCCTTTTTAGACATCCTTCTATTGGTGCTATGTCGTCCGTAAGTTAAGCAAAACCATTGCCTGTTTAAATTCTCTTGCCACTTTTATTATACAGTAGCAATTGTATATTAAATCATTGTATTTTAGAACCTATTCCTTACTTACACTAAGAAATGCGTGGATAAGGGAAATTGCAATTGGATGATAAAAATGAATGTTTTATTCTTGTATAAATGTTTTTGGTTACTTTTCCTTCCGAATAAGTGTGATGTTTTCCATTTCGCCTCAGTGACAGTAATAAGCTAAAAGAAAATATTGGTACACAGTGTTATATGAAATCCTTGCACTCCTATCTTAGACTGCAGTGACTTAGACTTCTTATTCAATTTTTTTTTTAAATTTCCTTTTAATTATGCTTAAAAAGACAACTCTGTACAGAGAAATGGGCATGGAACCCAGTACAAAAGTTATATTGTGTATATGTTACTATATTTAATAAATGTATATCGGAGTGGCATAGTATTCTTTATGCTCCCATTTTCATTTCTGCTCAATTTATTTACAACCAGCCATTCTAGGATGGGATCAATATTCAGTACTAGCGTAAAAGTAATTATTCTGGAAAGATTTTTAACGGGCTCCTTGAGATTGTTTGGCCATGTGAAGAGAAGGAAGAATGAAAGATTGACTAGGAAAGTGTTGTTAAGGTAGAAAAAGGGATAGGAGGAAAGTATGACCGAGGACCGAAATGGAGAGATGGGATGGGGAAGCACCGTACACATGAGGGTGGTGTGAATTGGTGAGAGGGCAGCCTGATGGCAGAGGACATGATGGCGTGGAAGCGATTTCGTTCGTGGCCACCCCTACCCGGATTAAGACTTATGACTATAGGTAAATAGATAGAAAAATATACTGTAAAGCATAGTAAGGGATATGGGGTGCACTTTACACCAAAACAGCCATTCCCGCAACACACAAGACTTCTGATGAGGATTATAGGGACAAGCCTGTAATATCGTTTGCCTCAACGTGCATATATTCCTGTTACTCGATGTAAAGGGTAGACATTCAGGTGGATCATCTTAAGTAAGGAATGCAAGAACACAAGACTCGAGGCAATTAAAGAGGCAATTAAGAGTCATTTTACACCTCCCTCTCGAAACAGCACCGGAAGTGTTCTCGTTGTGTTCTATTTAGTGCTCGGTGGTTATAAGGGTGAAAGTCCTACAGGAGATGAATCGGTAGGTCATTTTCTCCCTAATTTCCTTGAGCCATAAGGGTGAAAATACTGCTGGGATGAATCAACATGCTATTATCATCCTTAGTAACTTGAGACATAAGGGTGAGCGTTCTGTGAGTGGTGAATCACTAGGTCATTTTCGCCCTTATTCTTCATGATCATAAGGGTGGAAGTAAGGAGAGCATTAAAAAAGAACGCTATTACCACCTTGATTTCCCAGGTCGAAGGGTGAAAATATTTTAGAGGATCTTAGTGGTGGGCGTCGATGGTTAAAAGAAAGAAGAAGGATGAGTGTGAGTTGGTAAGAGGACGTGCGATGGTAGATGGGTGAGGATTGGTAGGAAAATTATGCATATAGGTTGGTGGTAGGGTGGGTTGGTAGAAGAGTCGGTTGGTAGAGGGGTGTTGGTTCGCAGGAGGCTATGGAATGGAAAAAAAAAAAGTTGGTAGGTCAGAGGCTGTGGCTTGGTGTGAAGGCGGGCTGGTCGGAAGGCGTTGTGGGTTGGTAAGTGGATGTGGCTTTGTAAACGGATGCGGGATGGAAGACAGATATGAACTGGCATGTGGGTGTTGATTAGCAGGATGATGTACGTTAAGAGGTTAGTGTGGGTTGGTAGGAAGATGGATAAAGGTTGATAGGCAGAGAGGCTCACAGTGTGAAACAAGGAGTTAGATACGGTTAGGCATGGTAGGAAGGAAGGTAGAATGAAGTAGGGAAGCAGACGGAGCAATACAAGGAAGCAGATT
>NC_136969.1:25214148-25219148 GCF_032717465.1 Coenobita brevimanus | reverse complement strand
GACGATAATATTCAGCTTCAAAGACATTCCTAGTGGAAAAGGGGTGAATAGAAAGATCACGACGTTAGCCGGTAAAATAAATTAGTCGTCCTCAACGGTTTCAGAGTTTATGGTGGAATCATTACAACTGGTAATTAAGTCTTGCTAGCCAGTGCCCGACGTTCGATCCCAGATTATATTCATGGCTACAGAATCTCCTGTAAGCCCATCTATCAACACTCGACACCATTCAAACCCGCCCTCCCTCCTTCCAGCCTCTCTGTCTTCCCCCTGCGTCCCTCCAATTTATCTTTCACCTGAGGAGTGACTGACCAAGCACTGCCCATTCTTCTGTTCAGAAGAGAAGGCGTGACTGCACTGACATGGCTGGGGATAAGGGTAAGGAAGGGTGTTTGTGCCTGATGGAGATAGAGTTGAGTTCAGAAGGGGGATAGGCTGAGGGTTTAGACGGGAGGGGTAGCATTTTTACTACGAAAACAGTTCTTCAACATCCAGACCTCTACAAAATTTCTCACGAGCTCCGTACTGAACTTTTCGGACATCTGCAGTTCATTTGGTTCGTGTGTTCAAAAGTGATGATGATGATGGTGAGGATGATGATGATGACTCATTGAAGATAAGGCCCATTTTCACTAGGGGAGCCGGTTTTCCTACTGGGAGGGGGGAAGGTTAGAATTCATAAGGGAAGGTTTAGAGAGGAGGAGGTAGGGTTCAGAAGGGAGAGATTTTGGATTCCGAAGGGAGGGCATAGAAGGGATGGGGGTAGGATTCAGAGAGAATGGTTTTGACTTAAAGTTAAGGTTCTTAAGGGAGAAGGCAGGGTTCATAAGGAAGGGTTCAGAAGGACGCATTAAGAAGGACAGAAAGGGTTGAGAGAGGAAGGATCTATTGAAAGAGTACAAAGGAATACTAAGGAAAGCAAACAGAAACAGACCTAATGATCCTTTCTAGGCTGTGTGTTTCAGGAGACCTGCACTGTGATATCTACTTTTCTTTTTTATTTTAAGAGAGGGATAGTAAAACAAAGAGAGATTCAAACTGAAGAGCTCTCTGCATGATGAGGGGAAATAAGGATGAGGTTCAGAATGAAGGTTCAGATGGGACAGACGAGGTTCAGTGTCCGGGGACAGAGATTCAGGAGGGGTGACTGAGGTTTAGAATGGGTGGGGAGGGGGTTCAAAATAGATGGCGAGGGTTCAGGATAGGTCATGGGAGAAGTTTTCGCATTCAAAAAGGAAGAATTAAAGAGTTCAGTATGTGATAGATGATGGAATACTGGGGTTCAGAACAGAGGTTCAGGAAGGGATCAGTGCATGTTTAGAAGAGATGGAGTGGGTTCCGTAGGGATGGTGGAGGTTCAGGAAGAGTGGTGGGGGTTCAGGAAGAGTGATGGGGATTCAGGTGTAATGGTGGGGATTCAGGCGAGGTGGTGGGGATTAAGTAGGGTGGTGGGGATTCAGGCGAGGTGGTGGGGATTCAGGTGTAGTGGTGGGGATTCAGGCGAGGTGGTGGGGATTCAGGTGTAGTGGTGGGGATTCAGGTGTGGTGGTGGGGATTCAGGTGGGGTGGAGGGGGTTCAAGAAGGTTGGTAGGGATCAGAAGTGATGGTGAAGGTTTATAATCGGTGGTGGAGGTTTAGGGACGGGTGGTGAAGGTTAGGGGAGGGGCTCAGGAGTGGTGGGGGTTAACTAGTGGTGGGGGTTAAGGGAGAGTTCAGGAGGGGTGATGGGGTTCAGCATGGGTGATGGGGTTCAGCAGGGGTGATGGGGTTCAGCAGGGGTGGAGGAGTTCAGGAGGGGTGATGGGGTTTAGGAGGGGTGATGGGGTTCAGAAGGGGTGATGGAGTTCAGGAAGGGTGGTGGGGATTCAGGGGAGGTGGGGGGAGGGATCTGGAGGGAGGGTTCATACTGAAGGGTTCAGAATATAAGGTTGCTCTCTCTCTCTCTCTCTCTAATCTGATTAAAACCATAAACCCTGACGCTGTGCAAGATATAGGTGGGAGAGTTAGCACCTGGTCTACTGCGGTTGACTAATGCTGAGGTGATTGCCCAGTTATTGCAAGGCCCATGTATTGTGTGACTCCCTTGGGTCGCCATTATAAAAGATCTTGCGAAAATTTTTTTGGAGGGTTCATTCAACGATTCCATATGTGTGTGTGTGTGTGTGTGTGTGTGTGTGTGTGTGTGTGTGTGTGTGTGTGTGTGTGTGTGTGTGTGTGTGTGTGTGTGTGTGTGTCTGTGTGTCCTGTACAATTGTTATGTGTATGAGCAATTGTGTGTTTCTTGTGCAATATGTATATATGCTTAAAACTACAACTTTTTTTTCCCTGTAAGTTTTTCTGTCAACTCAGTTTTATATCCCTGAGAATATTTGTGTTTGCTTACATATTGTTGTTAGTCCCACATGGAGGACGCCACTTTCTCCTCGGTGCTCGTATAGGTTAAGTTAGGTTAGGTTAGGTTAGGTAAGTTATTACTGGCCTGCAAAATAAATGTATAGGGTAAAAGGTTTCATCTTTCGGTGAGTTATTTATATATCAGGTTTTAAAAATGGTGAAATCCATGAATATATTGTCTTTAAAATTTATCGGATCGAATCCTTTTTACTCCAGGTGTATAAATAGAATGGGGAATAAGAGCTTGACTAGGAAAGTTTATGTGAGTGAGGTGTAGGGAGAGAGGGAGGGGGAGATCGAGAATGAGCTGGACGGATGTGGTGGAGAGGCATATGAGAGGTGGTGTGAGCTAGACAGCAGCCTGATGGGGACATTGAACCGAATCGTCTATGGCCACTTCTTTCGGGACTGAGACGTCTGACTATGGATAGATAGTTAGGTAGACTGACAAAAACCTATGAGTACGGTGAGTTCTCTCGGGACCCTGTCACACTGATAATGAAATCGAACTTAAAAAGACCTAAATGCTGAAGAAAATCATAAGGTAGTAACATGAGTAGCAATAAAAATGCGTCATCGAATTCGAGAGGTTAAGATCAGGAAAGTTTTTCAAGCACGGTTCACAGATACTCCAACCTTGTCGCTGGTGATTCTCGATGCCTTATTCTAGGTGGAAATACTTCGCTATTATTTTCCTTTAGCGACTTATTGTGCACATTGCGCCTCAGTATCCACTTCTTTGATATTAATGCAAATTTCGTCAAAATCACAAATTCACAAATAGCATACAAGAAGCTGAGATCCAATATGAAGAACAAACTACTTAGGAAGAGGTAATTCGGAGCCTCGTATGGCACCTAGAACACGAGTCTCACCCCTAAGGCCGTGGCTTACATAATAAGAGGCTATATTATCACCCCTATGAGCCTTATTTAACGGCTAGGTGTCTGAGATTATAGTTAAAAATAATCTTGACTCTTTTCAACAGTAAATTATTCTCGATATTAGTTGATTAGTTTTGCGAATATTTTTGCGTGATAGTATTTCTCACATTAATATTCCCTGGGTCCTATGACTAACTTGCAGCTGAATGTTAGTGCATGACATTATTTGCAAATGAATGCTACACTTCTTCCTACCATGAGAAGGTTAGTGGTGGCCTTATGAACATTCTCAGGCGTCTATGTGATGCTATCTAGTTTTGTTGTAAACGGTTTGGTAACTATTATGGATGATCACAAAAGTGTTAATAAAAATCTTACTCACTCTTTGAGCTCTGTTGTTGTTGTTGTTGTTGTTGCCCCAGGCTCATCTGGACGTGAATTCAGCAGACGGCAGACCGAAGTTTCCCTCCTTTTGCAGTTCATCCTCTTTCAGGGGATAGAAAGAGAAGTGAGGGATGTTTGCATAAGCGGTCAGCTGAGACCACCCGGTTACATCGGCGCCCTCTCCAGCACCTGAACTTAGCAGTGTTTATGAATATGGTCCCTGGTCTCCCACGCCAGCAATTGCGAAGGATCGGGGCTTTGCAATGGAGGTAGCGGTCGTGAATAATGAGGCGGAGGATAAATCGCTCGTAAAAAGATGCAGGGGAGACGCTAGGATTTGCAGCCACATAATAAATGTAGTCAGTGCGAACATTTTAAAGCGAAAGAGAAGGGCAGAGAACGTGATTACGGGGGCGAATTGATGAGGGGAATTAAGATAAGTTATAGGTTAGTTTAGGCTATGTTACGTGGGGTAGGGTGTAGTTAGGTTAGGTGGGGCTAGTTATGAGTAGGCGGGATAAGATGAGGTGGTATAAACACCGTACTTGAGGCAAACCTTTATTAAGGTGACAACGTTTCCTTTTATACAAGCTTTTTTCAAGTCAGTGAACAATATTCCAAGTGGACACCTTATATATCCTACTTTTGGTAGTGGTGGAAGCTTAAGATGTGGGCGGCATTTCCTGACATTAAATGATTACCTGGACAAATCATGACCATTGAGGGATTATTAGAAGAATAGGCTGCGAGGTCCCGTGGGGGAATATTTGGGATCAAGGGGAGTGGATGGCGACGACCCACGAATATATGTATACATATACACATAGGCTATATACATACATACATATACAAACCCATTTACCTATATCAACATACATACATATATATATATATGCATGTATACATACAGAAACACACGTTGTACGACAACATATATACATAATACACACGCACACAACCACACACATATTATCCTAATGCTGACAATATTAATAACAACAACAAATAACTGGCAATAATAATAATAACAATTATGATAATAAATAATATAAGTAGAGGCCCCCCCAAGGCGGGAATCACACCTGACACGAGCCGATACATACCTAGCGCGGCTCGGAATACAATCTTGACTTTGACCTACTTTCACCAGTTTCGAACAATACGGTGTTTATATTACATTCTAGCGTTGTGTTGCCGCCTCTCTCACAAGATGAAGTGGGGTTAGGAATAGTTAGGAATTATTAGAACTAGTTTAGACTAGGTTTGGTGGGGTCTGGTGTGGAGAAATTGGGTTAGGCTCATTTAGAATATGTTAAACCAGATTGGATAGTGTAAGC
>NC_136969.1:25181648-25209148 GCF_032717465.1 Coenobita brevimanus | reverse complement strand
AGTGAGTCATAAGGATCTAAGAGTTAATACTGTCAGTTTTAACACGCTCATGATCGGGAAGGCTCTAGTATTCTATTGCAGCTAGCACCAGACGATGAATTTTAGCTGAGGGTGAGTCATAAGATCCAGATGATACTAAAACTGTCACCATTAAACCTGCCATAGTCGAAACAACTCTAGAACTGTATTCCATTCATCGCCAGAGTGAGCCATAAGATTCCAAGAGATAAATAAAAATAAATAAATAAATAAAGGGCTGAGGAGGGAGTAGTCAAGAGGAGAGAGGATCTCGAACCGTATTCTCCGTAACCCCTGCAATCTGATGACATATTTTCCCATTTTATTCTGGCTACCTTTGGACAGTTTTACTAAGGAATGACCTTTGGTATGGAAGATATTAATGGAGGTCATAGCTAACCTCTCTAATTTGAAAAATCTACGTATAATCTGAAAAGCTAAATAAAATCGTCTAGATACAATTGAAGAAGCAAGAATTATCTGTTAATAAGTCATGAGATTGAGAGGGGTTAATAAGGTGCAAGGAGGAGTGAGGTTTGAGTAGAAGGAAGTGAGTCAGTATGTATACTAGACCAAGAGTAAGAAAGAAAGGCGGTGGGTCTTGTGTGCGTGTGTAAGTTGTTGACGGCCGCAAATTAGTGTGGTTTACTAGAACGAAATGAGAACAGGGGAATTAGACGAAGGAAATGAGAGGGATAACGGGTCAAACAGTTGAAGGAAATGAGTTACTGCAAGGCTAAGAGTGAGTCAGTATGAGAGGCGGTGGGTACTGTGTGTGTGTGTGTGTGTGAGAGAGAGAGAGAGAGAGAGAGAGAGAGAGAGAGAGAGAGAGAGAGAGAGAGAGAGAGAGAGACGGCCACAAGTTGGTCTGATTTACGACGCCATGCAAGAGTGGGGTCAGCGCTGGGTGAGTGGGTGGGGGCCGTTTGGTGCAGGTGGTGGTATTGGGCCCGAGGCACTGGAGGTCAGGCAGAGAACGAGGGAGGGAGGAAGGAAGGAAGACAGTGATGAGGGAGAGGGGGGGAAATGTGGAGGCCGTTCAAATGTACACCACACCACTGACTATTACCACTACCTTCTGTTTCACCTTCAGTATCTTATAGTTATCCTAGCCTCCTCCTAACTGGTTTTACGCTGGCCTAACACTCAAGGGACGCTCTAGAATAGTGGGTTCGGACCCCAGTGACTGCCACTGAGTTTGTGGTGCGGACTCTGACAAGGTAACGCCAGTCCGCACCAATCAGCTAACCAAATCAACATCAAATCACTGTTTACTTCAACTATCTTCTGTTTCATCGTCTGTACCTTGCATCTGACTTACCATGCCACCCCATACCACTGTCTGCTACCACTGCCTTCTGTTTCATCGCCTGTGTCTTGTCTCTGGCCAATCCTCCTCATGCCTCGGATATGATTTTACCCCTCAGTGAGAGAGAGAGGGGGGGAGGGAGGATAAGGGGTAGAGGAAGAGGGGAAAAGTATGGGGGAGAGAAAAAGGGAAAGGAAGTATGTATGAGGGAGAAAGAGAGGGAAAGAATGAGGGAGAGAAGGGAAAGGGGTGGAGGCCGTATGGTGCAAGTGATTGTGGTATCGACAAATGGATACTTGGTTACAACAGAATAGGCACAGAACTTGAGAGAGAGATTGGGAGGAAATACAGAATTTCTTCCTAATCATGCGGTAGGAATTCAGACACATCAAGTATACCAGAGATATCATCATCACCATCATCATCATCGTTACTTATTTTCCCACCTGTAGAGGAGTGAAGTAAATCCAGAAAAAAATAGGAAAGTACGAAAGTGAAAGAACTATTAGCTGCATGTCCAGCAAGACGAGCCAGAAAATAAAACCACAACACAAACATCATGTAACCAACGACATATAAATACAGAATGTTCCGTATATTGAACTCTATAGTCTGGTGGTGTGAGGAGTGAAAGCATTTTGGCTGCAGCATGATATTACTTATTTTGCATGCAGTCAGTAGACGTACAGCGAGACGTTATGAAGTATGAACAGGGTTTTGTGAGGTAGAAAATGATGCACAATAGAAACTGATAATGCTAACTGAGCCATCCTTGCAACACGAGAGAATTGGGTTCCATAATACCTTAGATATCACACTGCCTTTTAAAGTAAGCCATTCTCTTCCTACTAATTACCTTACTTTAAAAAATCGGAGGGGTAGGGGGGGGCAGGGAGCGAGAGAGGCAGAAAATGAGGGGCAAAGAGGAAGGACGGATTGTTAAACGACGGGAGGCAAAGATGCAAACAAAGAGGGAGAAAGGAAAAAAGGGGCAGTAGACAGAGACCCGTTGATAGGGAGAGAGGAATAGTATGGGCAAGAGAGAGACAAGAGAGGAGGAAGGAGAAAACAAGACAACTGGCAGGGAGAAAATAAAGGAGGAGGAGGAAAGAATAAGAGAAGGGAGAAGCGTGGGAGAGAAGAGGGAGAACGAGGAGAGAGTATTGGGGGAAGGGAGAGAAAGAGGTACAGAAGGGATAAGGCGGAAAGAAAGAAGCGATCGAAAGTAGTAAGGAACTTGAGGTAGTCACGAGAGAGAAAGAGAGAGAGAGAGAGAGAGAGAGAGAGAGAGAGAGAGAGAGAGAGAGAGAGAGAGAGAGAGAGAGAGAGAGAGAGAGGTTTGAGAACAGGAAGGTAGGAGAGAAAATATTCCCTGCGGTGGCCTTTAAACCTTACGTCATAATAGGCCTACAGTGTGGCAGATGTCCCAGGTCTCTGCCATTTCTCTCTCTCTCTCTCTCTCTCTCTCTCTCTCTCCTTTCTTTCTTTTTCCTCTTCTGTGTAGTTTTCTGTGTTTGTTTGATAGTTACCTTTTTTTTTTTTTTTGTAGTTCTAGTGCAACATGTACCTTTGTACATTATTTGCGTCAGCTGTAATCTGTCTCCGCTGATGTTTAGCGTTTATTGAAGGGGAAGAGCGTTGGTAGCCATGATGGTGGGTGTGCTGGTGGAGGTAGAGATGAATGCAGTTGTTGTCATGAGTATGGTTGTGTCTGTGATGGAGTTGGTGGTGAAGAGGCAGAATTATAATGATGAGAATGTGTGTGTGTGTGTGTGTGTGTGTGTGTGTGTGTGTGTGTGTGTGTGTGTGTGTGAAGCGAGTTGGTGGAAAGGCTGGCGGACAGATTGACGTAAAAGCAATTTGTTAGTAACTACCACATTCAGGATTACGCGTCTTGCTGATGATATGTAGATAGATGAATAAATGAATAAATATAAAGATAGACAGATAAATAGATAAGTAAAGGCAGACATATATATATATATATATATATATATATATATATATATATATATATATATATATATATAGGGGGAGACAGACAGATATACTGAAATTAGCATGACAAAAAGGTAGACAAAAAGCTGAAGACAGATAAAGTCTTAAATAACAAGTTAGTCGATAAACTAAGATTACCTTGGCCATCCTGTCCAGCATTTGGCTTGTGACGACTGACATGTCCACAAAAAACAAAAAAAAGAATGGTTGCTGGTTCTTTGAGAGCAGTGATAAGAAACAGGGAAGTGAGCAAGGAAGTGAAAAAGTTGCTGCATGACAGTATTGTAATAACAACTCTAACGTATGGAAGTGAAGCTTGAACCTTGCTGGAGTCAAGAGTGAGTGCAGTGGAAATGAGTTACTTGAGAGAAGCATGTGGAGTCACATGGAGAGACAGATCGACAAATGAGGAAGTGGAGGGGCGTTGTGGTGTGGATGTGGATGTGATAGGAAGCATTAGGAGAAACACACTGAGGTGGTTTGGCCATGTGGAGAGGAAGGAGGGCGAGAGACTGGCGAGGAGAGTGTATGTGAGTGAGGTAGAGGGGGGGAGAGGAAGGGGGAGGCCAAGGATGAGATGGAGGGATGGAGTGAAGAGATACAGCATATGAGAGAGGGAGGGCGGGGTGTGAGCTAGGAGCAGGGCAGTGAAATGGCAGGGGACAGGACGGCATGGAGGCGATTTGTTTGTGGCCACCCCTTATGGGATTAAGGAGTCTGGCAATAGAAAGATAGATAGAAAATGCTTGCTTTCCCCTTGCCCCTCTTTGCTACCACTTGTCTCTGTCAGGGTGTGTGTGAGGGAGTGTATGCGTGTGCGTGAGCAATTGAATGCACCCGTGTATTTGAGGGGCCGGGAACCGTATACATTAACTCTCTCTGGATTTAGCTGTATGCAGTGGATTTAGTCGTAATGTATGAAATAAACCACTAGGTCAGGGGTGTTACGAAATCTCCAAAGCCGCTTAGAATATGAGTCTGACCCTACCCGTGAGAAAAGGACCCTAAGAACCCTTTCAAAATCAGTCTCTGAGTGGATTACTTCCCATGTGCGTAAACTTGCAGAAGGGATTGGTGAAATGTACAGAATAAAGTCCTAAGGTAATGGCGCTACGAGATCTCCAAAGCCAATAAGAATACGAGCCGTACAGATGAGAACAAGACCCTAAGAAAGTTTATAAATTCGGCCTGCGTGCTTACCCCCTTATGTGCATAAACTTGCGAAGGAAAATGGGTGTTCAGTGCTTGGTGGATGTGGGCTGGTGTAATGTTACGGTGGGGCATTTGCTACCATTTTCCTAGCTTTTGCCTGAATGGAGAAACAGAGACTTGGCTAAAACCTTCCCCATGCATATCTATCCCTTCCGATAACACACTCTATCCATCGGTTTGCCACTATCTATCTATATCTGTTTATTTCTGCCTTTTTGTTTGTCTATATATCTATGTTTGTTTACTGATGTAGATTCAGATACAAATATTTGAGGATCCGCAGCTAGGCAGTTGATAAAAAGAGATCGATAATATTGACATATATATATATATATATATCCCATTGGATCCCTGGGGTGCTGGGCGAGGCATGGCGCTGGGTGGGTACTAAGCGTACCGCCCTCCGCCTATCGGCTCATAGTCGCAAAGCTCATAAGTCCCTACCCGGGGGTTCCCTACTTTATGAAGACTTGAAAAATCTCAGTTCTGTCCAGTATTCCGGACACCGGGCCCCAATGGGATAGATAGATATATATATATATATATGAGACAGAGAGAGAAAGGGAGAGAGAGAGAATGTGAGCACACTACACAACAACATGGGCATTAACTCCAGGGCCTTTAAGCTCCCGCATCGAGTACTTATGTGCCTGTTATTTTATTTCTGTTATCCAGGCTATCTAATTCGGCTACCTGAGGTTCCTCTCAAGCTGAATAAAAGCTTGTGATATTGAAAATATTATAATGAAAGAAGACGCCAATGTACTCTAAGCATTGTGTCGTCTTCTACCTATACTGGTAAAAAAAAAAAAACGAAATGGAATAATAAATAATACAGAAAAGCATAACAAAACAATACAAAAAAAACAAAATTACAAATAACAAATTTACGCAATTAAAATATAATAAAAACTAAAGTTACGAAATATTGAAATGCAGAACACGAAATACGAGTACAGCAAACAAAAAATCAATGGTGCAAAAATATTAATATACAAACTACATAAATGCAGAATACAAAAATTACAAAAGACATCGTCGTACTGTATGAACTGTGTTTTCTTCTACCCAGACTTACCCAGGAAAAAAATCTTACGGGACACTCTTAAAGCCAGATGTCCCTCTTCTTTCCTCTCCTTGTGTACTATATGGACCCTTTCCATTCACTTGGACTGCATTGACCATTTGTACCGCTGCTCCTTCTCTACCTCTTTCTATCCAATATATCGTCCCTGTGTTTTCTTCCATACCTCTTTCTCCTCCCTGCCTCCCTTTCCCTTGCCTCCTTTCTTCTCCATCTCTCTTCCTTTACCTTCTCTGTTCTCTATTTCTTTATTTTTTTAATTCATCTTACCGTATAATTTCCTTCATTCATTTCTGCTTCAGTCTGCTCTCTCTCTCTCTCTCTCTCTCTCAGAAATCACCACGCATTTCTGGTTTTCCCTTCAACTCCCTCCTCTCGTCCCAATACTTACGAAGTTTTTGTACAGTTGTGTGACAGAGGTAGGCCTTAATG
Source organism: Coenobita brevimanus (assembly GCF_032717465.1). Lineage (NCBI taxonomy): Eukaryota > Metazoa > Arthropoda > Malacostraca > Decapoda > Coenobitidae > Coenobita > Coenobita brevimanus. Next base: position 25,203,095 of record NC_136969.1, on the reverse strand, counting down.
GAGTAAGTGGAGGGGAGGGGAGCATCGAGAGAGAGAGAAATCACACACACACACACACACACACACACACACACACACACACACACATACAGATGGTATATTTCCAACGGGGTGATCGAATGAGAGGGAGAGAGAGAGAGAGAGAGAGAGAGAGAGAGAGAGAGAGAGAGAGAGAGAGAGAGAGAGAGTTACACAGAGTTACATAGATACACAGACCACACAGACCTTACGGTCCCTACGAGGTGGTCCGGCCTTAATCCTAATATAGTGCATAGGAGAAGGAGAAAAGGATAGCACAGCAGAAGGCTCTCTCCCCCACCCTCCAGACCCTCCGACATTTGCCGTACAGGAAACAAGAGAGGAAGTAATACCTTGCAGGAATGAAAAACCTGAAGGAATTTGATAAGATCGGCAGAAAGTAGAATAATATGGAAAAGGAAAATTTGGGCATACAGCCACATACTTACTCTATGCATGCAATTTTTGTTTTTTTTATCAAAAGATGAATAGAATGTTTATCTATTATATATATTCTAAAATATTGTCTGTGTCTAATAGACACATGAATGCAGACGCGAATATGCAATAATTGCTCCATCCTAACTAAACGGGACCAATTGCGTCGAGATACATGGGGGAGGCGGTGGCTCAATCGGTAGAGAGGTGGCCTGTAGTCCTAACGGACCCAGGTTCGAATCCCGGCTGGGGCAGGGAACAGTTTAAGGATTTGAATTTCATTAAATCAGGCTTTACTGATCTACCAGAGGACCCGCCGACATGTCGTAAAAATACCCCCGCTAATACCAATACACCAGTCCTGTATGAGACAGCCCTAGCATGTATTCAATATGGACGGTGGGTGTTAGCGCCGAAGTGGTGACATGTAGAGGTGTATGGTATGTAGGAGGACTGCTGGGCCTTGATAGCAGGCTGTGAAGCCTATGCCCAGAGTCAGACACATAAAAAAAAAAAAAGTCTCTTTTTAAATATATTTATGGTACCACTCTCAATCACATTCCCAGGGAGTTTATTCCATTCGCTTACAACAGAGTAAGTGAAGAAGTTTTTGATTGTATCAAGATTAGCCCTCCTTGCTTGCAACTTCATACCATTTCCTCGAGTTACAATCTCGGCAATTACTGTGAATAGCTTGCTTGAATCAGTATTACTAAAGCCTTTTAGAATCTTAAAACATTCAATCAGTTGTCCCCTGAGTCTCCGTTTTCTAAGAGAGAATAGGTTTAATTCCCTGAGTCTCTCGAGGTATGGTTTATTCCTTAGGGACGGGATTAACTTGGTAGCCCTACGCTGGACCGCTTCCAGTACTTCTATATCTTTAATTAGGTGAGGCGCCCAAAATTGCACTGCAAACTCTAAGTGTGGCCTGACTATGCTTTTGTATAGGGGGATTACAATATCTTTGCTTTTATATGTAAAATGTCTTTCGATGAGGCCTAGGGCCCTGTTGGCTTTATTGGCGGCAGAGATACATTGATTTGAACATTTCAGATCGTCTGAAATTAGTACGCCTAGATCCTTAACTAGCGAGGAGAGAGAGAGAGAGAGAGAGAGAGAGAGAGAGAGAGAGAGAGAGAGAGAGAGAGAGAGAGAGAGAGAGAAACAAGAGAAGAACTGGGTGAGTTGAAGGAAGATAAATAGACGGACTGATGAGTAAGACTAAGGGAAAGTCGAATTATGTCATAGGAAACCGTAAAAAATGTAAATGAGAAAAGATGAGTGACGGGAAGATTAGGAAACAGACTAGAGGAAAAAATGAGAGAAGAAAGAACAAGAAAAATGAGGGGATGATATAAATGGATGAATAAGAGAGTAAAGGAAAGGATAAGAAAAGATGAAAATTATTACAGGATGCAAATGAGGAAGAAGAAAAAGTGAAGTAATGAATAGAGGAAACAGACCAAAGAAAGAGGAAAGTTGGAGAGGAAACGAAAATATATTATTAAAAAGGCAAAGAGAGGAAGTGACGTGACAGATGAAAAATTAAAAGAAAAACAAACTGAAAGGAGAAGCCGAGGAAGGAACTCTTTAGTAGTGAAGGAGGTTACTGAAGTATGTATCTAATCCGAGGGCTGTATCTCTAGTCCCCTCAGTTGGAAAAGTCTGCCGTAAGCTGAATAATGTCAAATGGGCGTATTTAAGGTAAAATACGTGTCACTCTCTTGAAGTTTTTGTAGTTCTGTCAAGCATGGTTTTCCTTCGCTTCACATTTTTCCCCCTTTCCACTTCCAGAAAACGATTCTTGATGTTTCTTTTTCGGCGCCGTTCTATATATATATACATAGGTGCTACGAAATATGATATAATTCCCTCCGAACATTTCTTTATTTTACATACTGTGGTTCCCCACTTGATGATTCTCTTTTAGCGCCGTCTCATATATAGACGCCATTAAATTTAATATAAATTCCTTTTAACATTTATTTTAGATTCGGTGGTTCCCCACTTGTTATTGTTCCTTTTCCTCCCAACGTCATTCCCTGTTTTTGTGTTTCGAGATTTTCGTAAAAATCTTTTTTTTTTTTTTTTTTTCCCTCCACGTAGCAAAAGCGATTCTCAATGTCTATTTCTCTCTCTAGCACTTTCCCTCATATCCCTTCTGTTCTTGGCCCTGCAAGGGTGAAAAGTTTTTTTTTTTTCTTTTTTTTTCCTTCCTTCTTTCTTTCGCAACAACAACAAAGTTTGCCACTTTCACTCCCTCCCCACACTCCTTACGTTTTTGTCCCACCACAGAGCAAAAGCGATTCTTGATGTAACTTCCTAACACTTTCCTTCAGATCACTTCATTTTTGTTACCTCACGGGTGAAGAACTATTCATGACATACCTTTCTCTCGCAACAACAAAATTCGCCGCTTTCCCCCCAGCCCTTTATGTTTTTGTTCCGACACGTAGCAAAAGCGATTCTTGATGCTCCTTTATCCCACAGCGCCAACAGAATTCGCCACACCCTCTCCATCGGTGCCTACTTACCTCCTCTGGTCATTCTTCCTATAGCATGGCGCCTCGTCCATCACTACACACACCTATTCATGTTCGGACCCATATTTAAATAGAGATTCTGACTAGTCTTTACGATATACGAGTCTCTGTAACAGTTAACTATAAGCAAGTCGGTTTACTTTCCGTATTTTGTCACGTATATGCTGTGTTTGCATTGTTAAGTGAATGGAGCTTGTTTGAGTGAAGAAAAGTGTATGTGCAATCAAACTTATACAGAAATTATACTTAGGAGAGTTTATAGATGTGACACAAGACACCCTCCCTGCTCACCTGCCTACCTTTTCTATCTTCCCCTGACCCCACATTGCTCATTTTTCTGTGGCTAAGTGATGGGTTCAGTGGTAGTAGGGGAGGTGGTGGTGGTGGTGATAGCGGTAGAAGTAGCAGTAGTAGTAGTAGTAGTAGCTGTTGTTGTTGTTGTTGTTGCTATTGTTGTTGCTGCTGCTGCTGCCTTCTTCCTCATAAACCATATTTCCTTCACAGATCGCTCTTTCCTTCTGCATGCTTCCTCCCTTTTGTATTGCCTCTTCCATTATTCCTTCCTCATAACTTCATCCCCTCCCAACCCTCCCTCTCTCTCTCATATTCCTCCCCCCCCCTCCCAACACCTCCCTCAGATAGCCACAAACCCATACAAAAGCCTCGACCAGACGCCTTTAGCTCCAGTAAGTGATATGCAATGCAGCTGTAAGGGTCAAAGGCGGTGGGTCTCACTGCAAAGACCACTTCCAGAGCTGCATTGTTGAGGTTTGGGCCATTCATTATCGGACGTCAGTTTTATTTCAGGGCCAAAGTCTACGTGGCATGGGAGGGTTCGTTGCACTTCTTCCTTAGCGATTTATCATGCGTACGAGCATGACATTTTAACATTGTCTTATCTTAATTGTGTTATATTTCATATCGACATCATTTGCTTCCGTACCTTATCAGATGATGCTGAGAAGTAAATTTCAAAATAAATCGCTATGAAAGAGGATTATGATATCTCCAAAACCACTTAGAATTCAAAATAAATTCCTATGGAAGAGGCGTTTATCTCCAAAGGCACCTTTAATGCACCTCTCATCAGTGCTATTCCGGGATTCTCCTCACTTTGGGAGTGTTTTCTTTGCTTTGCATGAGTTATGTATATAGCCCTCAGTAACTCTCTCTTACTTAGAAGTGGACTTTCCAAAGTTGAGCATATTCGTATTTAAGTGGAAAGAATAAGCAAAATTTATCTGGAATTAGAATGAACAAACGAAATTCGCAGGAACGTGATAAGTATACCCAGATTCGTCTGGAAACAGTAAGAATAAGCCAAATTTGCCTGGAAAAAGTAAGAGCAAACCTACCTTCCCTGTAAGTCTTAAGAACAAACCAAATTTGCTTGGAAATAGTAAGAAGAAGCCACATTCGTCTGGAGGTAGTCAGAGTAAATCAAATTCACCTGAAAGTTGTTAGAATAAACCAAATTCGTCTGGAATTAGTCAGAATTAATCAATTTCGTCTTGAAGTAGCAATAAACCCCCCTCTCCCGCCAACCTCCCCAAAAAGACGCAGCCAATTCAGATGATTAACTTTGGCTATCATCTGAGTTCAAGGTAGGGGGAAAGATTGAATTATTGGACCAGGTGCTCAGTTGTTCCATAGAATAGTGTGATGTATTAAGGGACATAATTCAGTGCAACACAGACTGGCAACTAGATGATTTTAGGGTGCATAGGAGCTCCAGTCCATTTCTTGTGCTTCACCAGACCACTGCCTGTTCCTTGATATTTTCATCTATTCGTTTCTCTTCCGCTCACCTTCAATTTCCATCCACCTTAAACTATTCCTCCCTCTTTTCTCCCCTCCTCTCCTTCTTGTATTTCCTCACTTCTCCTTTTTCCACCATCCATTCCCTCCTCTACAATCCTCTCCTTTCTTTCGTATCTCTCCTTCTTTGTCTCCATCTTAGTACCTATCCCTCCCTTTTCACCTGTGTTCATTTTATTTCGATCTTTCATCATCATATCCTACTTTGACCCTCAAAATGTCTCATCCGATCATCCTCCTTTTCTCTCTGCTGCTTTTCCTCTCCTCTCTCTCTCTCTCTCTCTCTCTCTCTTCATACTTTTCTCCCTCCTTTCCTTTACATTCCGTTTCTTTCATCTCTCCATTTTTTTTCGCTCTGTTATCAGGTTGCCGCCATCTCCTCTTTTCCTACCTCAGCTCGTTGTCTCTTTTCGTTCTCTTTCATGTACCTTTCAGTTTACATTTTTCTATTCCTGTTTCATTCTCTCTTTTTCCTCTTACCCCATCTCTCCCAACCTTCCTTCTATAACTCTCCTTTTGTCCTTCTTTCTCTCCTCTGCCTCACCTTTCTACTCCTCCTCCTCCACTTTCGTCATTTCCTTTTTCTTTACTTCTTTTTCTTACTATCACAGTCTCAGTTCTCATTAATATATATGCTTTCTCCTTTCCGTCTTGTCTCTTTTATCCCTCTTCCTTTTTCGTCTCTTCTTGTCTTTCTTGGACTCCTAATCACCTCCTACTCCTCCTTCTCTTAAGCCACTACCACCACCACCTGCTCCTCTTCTCCATCACTCCCTACCTCTTGTCTCATTATATACCTCTTCCTCCTCCCTCTCCTCTGTTTCTTCCAACGTCTACTCCCATCATACCTCATAAATACCATCGAGCTTGAAGGAAAGTCACCCAATCGAGACCACCAACTGAGCTTCTTTAGAATCACTTATGCAGTGTCGCTTTTGATCTCTCTCTCTCTCTCTCTCTCTCTCTCTCTCACTGACGTTAAAAAGAATAAGGACTCCTAGCTGAAAAGCGGCTAGGGATCTTTGTCAAATGAGAGCAGACCGACTGTGCTATATCCAGAGTTTGTCTTTTCATATGCTTCAGTAGGCTATGTTCTTCCACCATTTGAACATCCCAGACATGGAGAAATGTTAATTCTGGCTACCACTCTCCATCCGATGAGAAGGTCAGATCCTGCAGTCAACCTACAACTAACCCACTTCGGACCTACTACAGTTAAAGTTACAGCAAGAATTAATCAAGGAAAAATGGCATCGTGGTACATGAGCGGTGAATGGAGGGAGCTTCTGATTCCTTCGCTTTATGTGAAGTCTAATGGTCTGCTTATATACCTGACGCGCCATTCATGCTACAGCTCGAGTCTGGATAGACCTGAGGATTTCACATAAAGTGGTTCTAGAGGCATAGATCGGTCTCCTATCCTGAAATGTTCCGGACTACGGTAGCCTAAGGGGTAATACGGGAGTGGCAGTTGTCGTCACACTTTTCTGGCCTAAATACAATAATCTGGCGTTGTCGAGAAGAAAATGAAAAGCGTGTTCGTGCTGAGTCAACCCTGAGGACAGACTTTAGCAGTAAAAGAACTCCGTGGGTCCGGAAGAGATGCCACTGCACATATAGAAATGCAAAACCGGCTGCATAATACGAATCTGGACAAAGCCGCGAGTTGTAAAAGCGACGCAATTGCAGATCCTAACAACACTAAACGGCCTCAGTAAAAGTCCAGACGCAGTCGACCGCCTTACACTTGATTACACATTATTGACACTTTGGGCACAGGGAGAAAGAGAGCACGGAGGAGGGTCAGACAGAAACCCCGCAGTGTCAATGGGCCAATTTAGAGTTACGGCCGTGGAATACTACAGGGCGATAACCTGGAACCGCTGCAGTTATGAGAGAGAGAGAGAGAGAGAGAGAGAGAGGGGGGGGAGGGGGATTGAGAAAGACCACACAGTCACAGACCTCACCGAAATAAAAGAACAGGAGACACACTGACAGACAGACAGACAATTATACTAATGCATGAATAAAGAGCACGAGAGGTAAACAGAGAGAGAGAGAGAGAGAGAGAGAGAGAGAGAGAGAGAGGGGGAAGGAGACAAAGAGCTACATTTAAATAAACAAACCTTGCACACTTTTACAATAGTAGTGAGGCGTGCAGTCTTAATACTGATTTTCAACACTTGTTTTACTGTAGTCACAAAAGTTTGTAAAAAGTACATTATAGCAGAGAGAGTGGGGTGACAATAGGTGCAGTGACCCACCCCTCAGCCATACTTCCAGAGAAAATTTTCATGGTTCCGTGTGGGAACGTTGTGATTCTCTCTCTCTCTCTCTCTCTCTCTCTCTCTCATGAGGGTGCAGAATGAAGAGGAAAGAATGGAGAGCTGAGTAAGGGGAGATGGGAGATACGGATGAGGATAGGAGGAAATGGAGAGGAGTTATGAAAAAGAAGTGGACGAAAGTCTGGGATAAGAGAAGGTGGAGGAACTACAGTAGAGAAAGAGAAGGGAAGGGATGCCAAGGAAACAGAAAGAGAGGAGAGGGTGTGGATGGGGATAGGGATGAAGAAATTAGAAGAGGGAGGGGAAGAAGAGGAAAGAAAAACAGGGAGGTGATGGGGGCTATGAAATTAGGAAGAGATGAAAGCGTATGGAAGTGGAAAGACAGACAGACAAACAGCAGCAGAGAGAAAGGAAGAAGGAGATGAAAAGGGAGGAAAAGGGGAGGTTATAAGAAGGAAGACAGGGGTACAAAGAATGGGGTAGGTAGAAAACAGCATTTAATATTGGGACATTTGCATTAACTCTATCTTTCAGCGTCGTTAAAATCTATGGCAATTCAAGTATCACAATGGGATCAAATTGGGTTATTAGAGTTGCCGTTGCTATTAAAATCCCTTCACACACCACAAAGTACATCGTGCATTTCCTCTTGTGGCCGAAAGCTCTTCTAGACGTGATTTTAATATACTACATGTTGAAGTTGCCTTTCTCCTGCAGCCCACCTTTATTTCTGAATTAGGAAGCTGACGGGCTTTTGTATGACCGGGCAATGGTGATGGTGTTGATGGTAGCTGTGATGATGATTTTGTTGGTACCTGTGAAGGTGATAGTGATGGTGATAGTTGTGTTGGCGGTGGTACCTGTGATGATGATGGTGATGGTGGTAGCTGTGGTGGTAGTGGGGGTGGTGGCAGCTGTTCTGAAGGGGCTCTCATTTGGGTAAGTGCCTTGCGGCCCGATAGGGTCGATACAAAAAGCATAAAAGAGAATTTTAAGGTGTAAATTGTGGAATAAATCGCAGAGGAAGGGGTGTTATTAAATCCCCAAAGCCACTTCTGATAGTATCATCATCATCATCATCGTAAGAAGTAGTAGTAGTAGTAGTAGCAATAGCAGTAATAGTAGTAGTAGTAGTGGTAGTGGTAGTAGCAGTAGTTGTTACCGGCCGTGATAGCCAGGGTGGTATTGTTTCCAGTTTGTCTGTGTGTCTATTAACACGATAACTTCGCAACCACTCAAGATATCATCACAGAATTTTACAGGTGCCTAGTAGGGATGAAAATCTCCTACGAGATCGAAATTGGTGAAGGTAGGTCAAGGTCAAGGTCCTATTTCGAGCCGCGTTAGATATGTATCGGCTCACGTCTGGTGTAATTCCTCCCTTGGGGGGCCTCTAATTCTTATTGTTGTTGTTGTTGTTGTTGTTGTTGCAGCAGCAGCGGCAGCAGCAGCAGTAGTAGTAATTGCAGTAGTAGTAGTAGTAGTAGTAGTAACAGCAGCAGCAGCAACAACAGTAGTAATAGAGGCAGTAGTAATAGTAGTTGTAGGAGTTATTGTTGTAGCAGTAGTAGTAGTAGTTGTTGTTGCTGTTGTCGTTGTTGTTGTGGTACTAGTAGCAGCAGTAGTAGTAGTAGTAGCAGCAGCAGCAGCAGCAGCAGCAGTAGTAGTAGAAGAAGCAGCAGCAGCAATAGCTGTTGTAGTAGTAGTAGTTATAGTAGTAGTCGTAGTAGTAGTAGTAACACACACACACACACACACACACACACAGATGCACAAATGCACAAGCGAATAGACACATAAAAACATACACACATACCGCAAACATATGTACACATACTGTACATTCGAAGAGGCTGACATATTTGTTCACACAGACGCACACACGCACGCTCAAAAACACACACAGAGAAGAGTAAACACAGCCACGTGTGATGAGGGTATGAGTGTAAGAGCGAGAGAGAGGGGGGGAGGTAGCAAGAATAATGTTCAGTGCTGTGACATGAGAAAGAGAGAGAGAGAGAGAGAGAGAGAGAGAGAGAGAGGGGGGGGAGGGAGGGAGGGAGGGAGGTGATATACTGCCACCCCCTTTGCAATGGTCGGGCTGGGGTCAAGATGTATGGACGCGTTCACACCCTGGTGGTGGATGTTGAATGTGGGCAGCCTAAATGAATACGTGAATGAGGGTGATTATGAGAGAGAAGGGGGGAAGGAAGAGGAAGGAGGGAGAGTCGGGGAGAAAAGGAGACAAAAAGGTCGAGGAAGAGGGTGAAAGGGAGAGAGATAGAGGTATACGAGGAGGGAATGACGAAAAGAGGAGGGGAGAAAGATGAAAAAAGAGAGGAGAGGTAAAGAGGGAGAAAAGAGGAGAGAGAGAATGGGTGAGAGGGGGAACAATTAGGGATAGGAGTAAGAAGGGAGAGTGGGAAACGGCAGAGAGGGAAGGAGAGGTTGTGGAGGAGGAATATGTGTGTGTGTGTGTGTGTGTGTGTGTGTGTGTGTGTGTGTGTGTGTGTGTGTGTGTGTGTGTGTGTGTGTGTGTGTGTGTGTGTGTCATTTGTACTAAAACTGTCATCTAGTGAGGACTTTCAGCTGTCAACGCACTGTTATTCTGCCTTTTACTAACATATCTTCAACTAGTGAATATGAAAAATTCTGGCAAGAGTGCGATGCAGTGAAAACATAATATATCTATCAGTCCATATTAGGTCCACTGCAGGATCGAAACCTCCTAGAAACGAAAGTGATGGCCAAAAGTAAGGCTTCCCCATGTTGGTGAGTTACGGATTGGGAAGGAGTGTCTGCAGGATCAGTGATTCTCATCAAAGTCGAAGTGCTGTAGTAACTGTGTTTGTGTGACTAGAGATTGTCAGATTATGTCATCGGTAGAACCGACAGTGTGTAAACATATATGAGCGTATGAGATGCCATACTATTAGTATTATCCAACTTAAGCGTCCACTTTTTTACGTTCGAACCCTAGAACCAAGGCACACGCACTGCGAGACAAATACAATACCTATCGAGCCACTGCAGTTCCACTACATTACGGAGAGTGTGAACTCTGCTGCTGCTTGTGTTCACAAAAAAGACTGGGAATAACCATCACCTTCTGTACAAGTGAGTTTTCCAGTTGTTAGATACGAGACTATTGTCAGGAGCGGCCTGGTTAGTGAGTCACACCCTAAGAATTTTCACACGCTAGTTTCTTAACTCTAGCAAAACTCCATGTGGTGCTTCACTTTAACTTCCTGATGACTCACACGCAAGGCGCTTCACTCTAGCGAAACCCCATATGGTTTCGTCTCTGGTTCTTTGTTCTCTCTCTCTCTCTCTCTCTCTCTCTCTCTCTCTCTCTCTCTGCGAGTTTCTTTTGCCCTTGTTCTGTTTTTCACTTCCTTTCACTCTGTCCCTGCAAGACGGGCCGAAATAAATAACCACTTGTTATGAATACTTAACCACAGGTGAGAAGGGATTGCCACATACTTCTTTTACTTTCCATTTAATTTCCTTCTCTACTTTTGTACCCTTTTATTTCCTAATCTCATACTGCTTCCAAACACCATTTCCTGCTTTCTCTGCGTTCATCATCATATTTGGCCCTTGTTTTAATTTTAAATGCTTAGGTACGGAAAGAACAGATCAATAACATCCCCCATCCAAAGCTAACTGGTAACTGAGCGAGACCGCCATGAATGAGATCATTTTAACAAGCTAAAAGGAAAGGGTCCAAAACTCTTCCCACGGCGTTCGGATTGCTGCTCGTGACCTTAGGCTGTTATTTGTTGATGGAAGCTTTTGTTCCTTATTTGAACGCTGTAGATTGAATACTTAAGAACTATATTCATTACTAATATCCCACTCAGTAAGATAAATATTCGAAATTGGGTTATTGAAAAAAAAAAAAAGTTTATTGGAGACTAAGAACTGTGAAATCAAGGTTTCGAACACGAGTGGTTTTTGATCCATCGGCCCCTCCAGTGAAAGAAAAAGACAGAGAGACGTTGATAAACAAGAGTCAATTAAACACAAAAGAAGGAGGGGAGGGGCACAGGCCTGACTAAAGAAGGAGCTGGAGGAGGCCAAATAAATTACCTGGTGAGAAATGAAAGAGGGAGGGAAAAAAAAAATAAAAAAAAGAACAGCAATTGAAGGGAAGATTGAGTGTTGCATGAGTCAGTGTTGAAGTCTATTTAGTGGGTCTCTCTCTCTCTCTCTCTCTCTCTCTCTCTCTCTCTCTCTCTCTCCAGTAAATTATCTGACTGATTCTGATAATTTGCCCTTTGTTCACTTTTTGAGCTTAAGTTACTCTAGTCCGTTTGTTTTCATCTGACGGACCTTTATCATTCCCACATTTTGAATATTAAGTTGTGGTCGCATGGAATTCGATGGGCCTTAGTTATGAGGTAAGAAAGAGTTTCCTTCGTTAGTAGTCCGATCAGCCCATCTGTCTGATTACTCATGGCTGACGACTGAGATGAAAGGAGTTAGGAGTCTTTGTTAGGTTAGAACAAGTGTGCCGATTTCATTAGTTTTACACGTAATGATCTCAGTCATGTTAAATATATTTCATGTTTGCAGTTCGAAAGTCTACCATGTTCTAGTTTGCAGTTTTTTCACACGTGTTAGAAGCGCTTGGTATGGGAATGGCGGAATCATGCAACGTTACCATTAAAGATGGATCGTATTTTTTTGTGTGTGTGAGTTTTCCGCACTAGAACAAAGGTGTCTCAGCCATAGTAGACGCACCTATATCTGGAATGGGAATGACAGATTCATATACCGTCACCATAAATATATTTTTTTTACGCTAGGACAAGTCTCACGTAAGTTAAGTAAAACGACCTGGTGGTAACATGAATGTAATGGAAAACATATAATCCGGCTGAATGGATGAATGCTGGAATCCGAGACTTTTTTTATTTTTTATTTTTTATTTTTGCTGCCACCAGATGATTTTATTCATATTGGGAATGGCCTTCCAGTGGCGATAGGGTTTATTAATGCTAAATCTAACCTCCTGCCAGTTAGAAAAGCATATCCTTATCTAAATAAAATCGACAGGAGTTGGCATGAATGAAATGGAAAACATGACCCTGAGCTTAATGGGTTAGAGATGGGAAAGGAGGTGGCCGAGTGGTTAGAGAGGTCGTCTGTTATAGGAAATGACGTAAGTCCGTTTCCAAGCTCAGCAGGGAACAGTCTGATGAACTGAGTATAGTTAAAAACAGACCTGTTAATATTCCACAATACCCACCAGCATGTCACGAGAACACTCAGACTAACAGTAATGCACAGGTCCTAGCATTTAATCACTATGGACAGTCGGTATTAGAGCCGAAGTTGGGATTTGTGAAAATGTGTAGCAAATAGATTATTGGGCCTGAAGGAAAGAGCTGTTACGGTGATACCCAGAGCTGGACACATTAAACAAAAAAAATGAGTTTGCCCAACTCTCGCGTCACTCCACACACACACACACACACACACACACACACACACACACACACACACACACACACACACACACACACACACACACACATACACATACAGAGACGCATCATAGGCCTATAGGTGTCATCGTTATGTGGGTATGTGCACAACCCAACTCTCGCGTCATTCCACACACACACACACACACACACACACACACACACACACACACACACACACACACACACATACACATACAGAGACGCATCATAGGCCTATAGGTGTCATCGTTATGTGGGTATGTGCACAACCCAACTCTCGCGTCATTCCACACACACACACACACACACACACACACACACACACATACAGACATGCATCATAGGCCTATAGGTGTCATCGTTATGTGGGTATGTTCACAACCTAACTCTCGCGTCACTCCACACACACACACACACACACACACACACACACACGACATGCCTATAGGTGTCATCGTTGTGGGTATGTGCACAACCTAACTCTCGCGTCACTGCACACACACACACACACACACACACACACACACACACACACACACACACACACACACACACACACACACACATTCAGAGAGAGAGAGAGAGAGAGAGAGTCCTCGTTTTTTTTTTGAGGGGGGTAATCTTCACAGGGGGTGATATGACAAGTTCAAGGCTAGGCCTACCCATACTCCATTCTCCCCACCCCTTTCCTTCCTTTCTCCATTTGTCTGTCTGTCCGTCTGTCTGTTTCACACACACACACACACACACACACACACACACACTCGCGCGCGCGTCGAGTTTAATATAACCTTTTTCGGTTCACGACCATCGGTGTAATAATAACGATGATTATGATGATCATGGTGATAATGATGATCATGTTGGTAATGACGGTGACAACAAAGACAATAATGAACATGATGATGAAGAGGAGGGTAATGATGACGAAGACAACGATTGTGATGATAATGATCATGATAGTAGTGATGACGGCGACAACTATAATGAAAATGATGATGAAGAGGAGGATAATGGTGCTGCTGCTGATGACGACAACGATAATGATGTTGATGATGATGATGATTTGATGGTAATGATGATGACGACGACAGTGATAGTAAAATGATGAAGAGGAGAATAATGATGAAAATGATGATGACGACGAAAACGATGCTGATGATGCTGATGATGACGATGACAAAGAAGAAATTCTCAGGAAATAAATTTCAGTAATGAAATACCAGTGCAAATAGTTTTTAATAGAGGAATGATTGTGCAGAGTATTTTTGGAGGCGAGAGGACTAAATGGGTTATGATGGGAGAGGCAAGAAAGGAAATGGCAGGGTTGGGTACTGACAAGAGAGAGTATGATATGGGTAACGAGAGAGAGAGAGAGAGAGAGAGAGAGAGAGAGAGAGAGAGAGAGAGAGAGAGAGAGAGAGAGCGTGTGTGTGTGTGTGTGTGTGTGTGTGTGTGTGTGTAAAGAGAGGAAAGTATGGAGGTGAGACACTAACTAGTCTCTCACGTTATCTTATGAATGATGATCTGCTCTCTCTCTCTCTCTCTCTCTCTCTCTGTTGCCTGATACCGCATCCTGTGAGAGATTTCCCCAACAAATAAGCATTCAGGCATCTCTGTCCCTGTTCAATAATGATTGATTTTCCATTTTCCAAAATAATGTATATCTTGCCTTACCCCTCAACCCAGGTCTCAGTCTCCCTCTCCTCATTCCTCAACATTTTTCTTACACTACCCTCTTGCTTTTCCTGCCGTTTTTCTGTATTATCTCTTCACTTAGCTATCGGTTCCTTCCCCTAACTTTATTCTTACCTATTATTTTTGGTCTTTATGTTACTCTTTCACATTCTCTTCTTATCCTCCTTTTACCCCTCCACCGTGTTCCCAGTCTCCTTCTCCTCTTCCTCCACCTCCTTACTCCCCCTTTCATCCCCATACACTTCACTGGTCTCGCATTTCGCTGTTCAAACAGTGATTCAGCAGCAACTCAACTGACCTAAAGTGTATTGGTCACTCTCTCTCTCTCTCTCTCTCTCTCTCTCTCCACACTTAGCTGCAGTAATAGTGCTCAGTTTAGCTAGATTTCATTATTTGCTGACACTTTCGAATCACTGTCACGGCATTATTGGGGCAACTGTACCAATCTCGCAGTCATTCAATGTACTGCTGCCTTTAGGTGACTCTGCACCGAGTGACAAGGCAAAATATGCTTTACTGTAACCTAGGGACAATTGACTAAGTTAGCTGGTAATCATATAGCTAAGTAACCCCTAGCCTAATAAATGAAAGCTCTCCAACCTCATTAGCGATTGATAGATTTAATATTGTCACCCCTAACTTTCTCATTCTTGGAGCAAATTTTGTTCCCTCTTCAAGCTAGCGTCAAACGATTTTCTCCAACTAAGTCAGAACAGGAATTTGTAAATGTTAATACTGCCACCATTAACCCTCTCATCGTCGCAGAACTCTCGGATTATATTCCAGTTAACGCCATACAGGAGTGAGCACGTGAGCATAGGAGTCGTCCGACTCCTTTGACATGTTGTTAATGATGATGATGATGATGATGATGATGATGGTAATGATGATGCGAAGCGAGCATGGCAGAAAACATGACGATGCTGCTCTGATTCTAAAACTGCCATCTCTCCGTCATGAATGCTGAGCTGTCGCAGTGGAATAACACTATAGAAGATGTGCAAAGGAAAGGATGTACAGCCATAACATTGCCATTTCTTTTCACTGACGTATGTGAAATAAATTGTAAAAAGACGGAAATATTGACCAAGTTAGAGCGAAAAAATTTACCATCACCACAGCCTCACTCCACCTTCTCCGGCTCAGGGGGGTTTTCGGGATCATTAACCCCACAAACAGGTCAACGCAGCGGAGAGAGAGAGAGAGAGAGAGAGAGAGAGAGAGAGAGAGAGAGAGAGAGAGAGACTGAAAAAGGTCAGGATATATGAAAAAGGTAAAGACGGGTTAGTTAAATGGTAAGGACGGGCAGGAGACAGACAGACAGGCAGACAACGAGACTACAGCAACGACCATTAGCTCCATATGAGTGATAGCCTTTAGCCACGCCCAAGAAGGCCTCAGAATGCAGCCTGTGAAAGCGGGGATAAATGTTGCACAGTGGCCCAGTTGCCATTACCCAGACCTGCAGTCAACCTCTATTGCTCCTTCTTGCCCTTTCTCCTACCCTTTATCCTCCCCTCCCTCCCTCTCTCTCTCTCTCTCTCTCTCTCTCTCTCTCTCCTCGAATCTGCATTTTTTCTGTATTTCAGTCTCATAAATCATAATCTTCTCCTTGTAGGTCCGTCTCTTTTTACCTTCTCTTCTTACTTCTTTTTTCTCTTCCCACCCCCCACATTCTCTCCCTTTCTCCCTCCCTATGTCCCTCCCTTCTTCCCCCCCTTCCCATTACTCCTTCCCTCCCACAGAAGAAAGGAAACTTGCATAGCCCTTCTGCTCAGTTGCCTCACAATGACCTCGCTGCATAATCTTTTTCTATTTCAATCCCCGTTCCTACATAAGCAGCGTAGTAAATAACTGAAAAAATATAGAAAAAAAGATTATATTTTACCATGTAGTCTGCAGTTGTCATATATTAAAAGAAGAAGTTTTTCTGCAAAATTTTCGAAGATGTGAGCGATCTGGTAACCCAACCCGACAGTCGCATGTGTAATGATGGAAAATGCGGCTGACTTCCCTTTCAGCCAGCACCTGCAGGAGAGAGAGAGAGAGAGAGAGAGAGAGAGAGAGAGAGAGATAATCGCTTTCTGTTAGGTTAAAGTAAACACATCTCCCTATTCAAGAGAATATGTTAAACAGAGGCTTATGATCATTAATGGAAAAAGAGGCCTTCAAAAATTGTCCCCCCAGGGAGGGGGAGGGGGAAGAGCAATGCAGGTGCCTATATATCAGCTTTGCCGGTCATTCAGCAGAGGGCGCCTTTCATACCGACTCCACACATATGTCTTAATTGTTTAGTGAAGTTTTATGGCGAGATGGACGGCAGGGCGGATCCCACTGACACCCTTTGACACCACTGCCACAATGACACCAGTGACACCGCCACTAACGCCGCTAATACCAGTGACAACACTAATACCATCAGTGACAACACTACCACCAGTGACACCATTACCACCACTGACACCACTTCCACAAGTGACACTACCTCTGACACCGCTGCCACAACTACCAACACTGACACTATCTCCGACGCCACAGACACTACCTCTGACACCACTACCATCACTGCCACCACTACGACATATGTCATCACCACACCTGCTATTACTATTTCCACCACTATACCAACTGCC
Source organism: Coenobita brevimanus (assembly GCF_032717465.1). Classification (NCBI taxonomy): domain Eukaryota; kingdom Metazoa; phylum Arthropoda; class Malacostraca; order Decapoda; family Coenobitidae; genus Coenobita; species Coenobita brevimanus. Next base: position 25,186,188 of record NC_136969.1, on the reverse strand, counting down.
ATTGCTTTCAGTACTGCCAACAATGCCAACATCACAAACTGTGCTACCACCTTCCATGCCATAAACTACATTATCGTAAAAATACCCCCGCTAATACCAGTACACCAGTCCTGTATGAGACAGCCCTAGCATGTATTCAATATGGACGGTGGGTGTTAGCGTCGAAGTGGTGACATGTACAGGTGTATGGTATGTAGGAGGACTGCTGGGCCTTGATAGCAGGCTGTGAAGCCTATGTCCAGAGTCGGACACAAAAATAATAAAAATGAAAAAATAAAACAACTAGGCCTCTTAAGAATCTACCAACACTATAGTTTGTTCACCTTGACGTGGGCCAGATTTTCGTCCTTTAGCAGCTTTTTGAGTTTAGCTCAGTGACACAAACATACAATACTACGGCTTTACATACTTTCCATAGCATTTCTTCGTGATGAGCATAATTATCTAGTGTTAATTTATTTTTAAGCTGAACAACCATGATAGGGAGGTGGGAATTTTCGCCCAGGTTAGTGCAAGAGTAAAGTGCAGTTGCAGACACCACTAAGTACGATAACATCTTTTGCCATTTTACTGATTCTACCTTTATATGATTTTATTCAGCTCAGCTTATGACAAACTTCTAGTAGCGAAGGAATTAATGTTGGCTTATCTAACCCATTCAGTTCGAAAAGTCTCAACCACGACTGGGAGGTTGGTAATGCGTCAGGGGGATCAAACAGGGAGAGCGTAGGGCGGGAGTTTATCAAGTGCCATGCAAAGGCTGTGAACAATCGTATGTCGGAGAAACATTTTGAGAAATAGAAAAACGAATAAATGAGGGTAAATATGATATTAAGGTCAGTCTGAATAATGCAGCTGCTAAGCATATGTTCGATACTGACCATAGGATAATCTGGGATGAAGCTAAATTCATTTTTTTTTAAATATATGCAAGAGAAGGCACCAAGAATTTGCCTGTACTGAGTAGTCTGATAATTTAAACCAAAACCAAGGATTGTTTATGGTGACATGATTGATGGATTTCAATTAAATATCGTGGATATGTGGGTCATGACCCAAGGAAGAGCTGACTAAATTTTGGTGGTGATCTGAGTTGTCTGCTACAGGCGTTGGCGGAGGTATGCGTTCGGTGAGTGCTGTCTAGTTGTTTTTGTCACCGGTACCCCATGTCTGAGCTATTAAAGTCGTTTGCTGCTACCGCTGTGTATCATTCCTAAAGAAGCATGCTTGGCGAAACTTTTAGTAAAACTGGTCCCTTCTCTGAATTTGGTATTTTTCTTCATACAGGTATCTCCATAGCAGAAAAAATAACCTAGTTGTAGCAAGAATAATATAAAATACGACCTGGTGTTGAAGTGGTTTAGGGATACATTTCTAAGTGAAAGGTTGTATGCAGGCTGCCTCAAGTATACACCTCTTTATTCATTATTGGTCTCCTTTCAGCCATACTGTTGCTTCTTCACCTGCGACAACCGTATCTAACGAGGGTAAAGTAGACTCACCAATGCAGCTGTGTGGCACGGCATTCTCACATACGGTCTTGTGGTTGATAGCATTACATTCTGCTGTCCTGTTAACACTCTCAGGGTCCTGTGCCTCACTATCAGATTAGTTAAATTGTCTACCATAAGCTGGAATAAGACATGAGAAAACCGGACCCTGAGAGGATTAATTTTATTTCAAAGTCGTTCTTGAAACTGATAGCAATGAACATCGGTGACAAATAAATCCCTTTAGTCAAAGGACCTCACTTGCAAACTTATACTTGTCACTAGCCAGACGATTATATCCAGTCTAGGGGAAACACTTTGTAGCGTAGAGGTACTCAAGTCTATAAACGTTCGAAAAGTGGCCCTTAAGCTGAATAAAATCCTCTGGTAACGGCAAGAATAAAATATAATGCTGGACTCGTAATATGAATGTTTATATTGTCTCAAGTTTCTTAATTTCCTTCTTACTCTACTTACTTAGGGGTCTTTGTCAGGTTAGAACACATTCCATAGTACAGTAACTTTTTAATCTTTCTGTGTTTATCCCATTCTAAATCCTGCCCTCATTTCTCATCTCTCACTTGAAGTGTTAAAGGAAATGAAGGTAAGAAAAGAGGAAGGAAAGGGAGAAAGATTAGAAAACCAGTTCCAAGAAAGCTGGATATACAGAAGAAAAAGAACACAGAAGAAAAGAAGGAAAGAAAGGGAAAATGAAAGAGAAAAAAATGGGAAGAAAGGATTGTTCAGATAACAGGGTCCAAACCCGTATAAAATAGAAAGCATGACTACATAAGTAAGCGAAAGGAAAAAAAAATGTATATAAATAGTGTCTGCATTACCACTGAACCCAACCATCATGAAATTCATGGTGTCAGAATGATAAGTAGGTGGCACAAGGATATAGAAGGTAACAAGCCTAAAAAAATATAAAAGGAAAAGGGGTAGGTGAAAAACGAGTTGCAGGAGATGGGACTGCAAAGAGGAGCTACGGGGCCATGGGTCGTATATTCACTGGCATAGGAGGGACAAAACCTGGATTTTTTTTATAGGTTTTGCCCAGATATCTTCATCAAGTAATAAGAGCTTTGCACCTCTCTCTCTCTCTCTCTCTCTCTCTCTCTCTCTCTCTCTCTCTCTCTCTCTCAGCTAATTAAGTCACGCGCCACAGTTTCCATTAAACTGTACAACAGAATATTAAAGTGTCATATGCAGAAATAAACAAGTAAGGAAGGTGCTACGGAGACTCTTTAGCCAATGATGATAAACCTTAATATTCTCTTATGTTACTAAAGTAATGTCGACGCAGACTTCATGAACACTTTTGATACGAGTACCTTTTTTTATATTTTCTTCTTGGCTGATGCCAAATTGTTTTCTTAAGCTTGAGAAACCATCTTTATTGACGTAGTTAGTCTCCATTAACCTATCACAGCCTGATTCATCAACCTAAGGTAAATAAAATAATTTTGATATCGTAAGAAGAAAAAGTCATCAAACTGATTATGTAAATAACGTACAATAGAATGTCAGCGTGTAATATGAAGCAACATGAAGGAATGGAAATGGAACTAATGAGCTCTCTTAGCCGAAGAATTATTTATTTTAATTTTTGCCTCAAGATTGATACATTTTCCACACCTCAGTTCAGTTACAGATGCCCAGGACAGTAACTGGAACAATTGAATGGCCTGTGAATGCAATATGTTTGTTTCTATAATACTCATTGATTCAGGAGAGTAACTGAAATAATGGATTAGTATACAAATCTATACTAGGTTAGTATCTGAGTTTAGGCATAGCCGACGAGGTTAAGGACCCATATTGCTGAGGCTGGGTAGTGTAGGGGGACAGAGGTGAGACCAAAGAGGGGCTCCAATGAGGGACCTCATTGGGGAACATCTATGGTACTGTGCGCTGCTATTTATGACATCCAGCTCTTAGCGAGGTTTTTGCCGTTTTTTCGCATGTGTGTGTGAGAGGGAGAAATATTGAACCGCAAGTTAATATGCTCATGATGATTCTCTCTCTCTCTCTCTCTCACACACACACACACACACACACACACACACACACACACACACACACACACACACACACACACACACACACACACACACACACACACACACACACATGGATGTAAGAAAGGAAAACTAAGGGTAAGAATGAGGGAGAGATGAAAAAAGAAGAGGATGCTGAGAAAGAAAGAGAGTGGGGGGGGGAGGGACGGAGGGAGGGGGAGGCTGACGGTAATGAGGCAGAGGTAAGTGATGTATTCCCACAAAAAAAAAAAAAACTTGCAACGACCATAGAAACCATCTTGTTGCGCGCTGACTAATGAACCGAGAGGGAGGGAAAAAATGCAGATGGGAGAGAACTGGAGAGAAGGGAGAGAAGGAAGGTGGGAAAGAGAGAGAGAGAGAGAGAGAGAGAGAGAGAGAAGTAGATGGATGTACAGTACCTTTGGACATATATATAAAATGATTGATTGATTGCTTGTCTGACTGATATAGACTGACAGACAGAGAGACAAGGAGACAGGCATAAACAGACGGATAAACAGAAAGAGAGAGATAGACAGGCAGACAGAGGGAAATTTAAAAAGAATCATACTCCCCACCTACTATTCTCTGTGCCCACTACCCAAGCCCCTATACCTGTACTCCCTGGCCAGCTTCCCCTGTGCTAACCACCCAAGTCCTTATACCTAATTTCCCCCAATGAAAAAAGTGGTGTCGTGAAGGTATTGCAGAGGGGCACATTGTTAGGGGGTGTTCAACCACTACGCTGTAACTCTTTCGCCTCAACTCCTTCCATCCGATGACGTATTTTTGTCGTTTTATTTATTTTATTTATTCATTTATTTATTTATTTTTACTCCTTCATTTTTTGCAAGAGCAAATTAGGAGACGTCGCTGGTGCTCACGGAATGATTCTAGGATATATTGAAATATTGAGCCGTTCCAGATGAGGAGGTGGTGGCCGGGTGGTTACAGAGGCCGTCTGTCGTCTAATATAACACGAGTTCAATTACAGGCTTGGGACAGGGA
>NC_136969.1:25169148-25179148 GCF_032717465.1 Coenobita brevimanus | reverse complement strand
TATATATATATATATACCACACACACAAAGTGAAGGAGTGGCTTAAGTTACATTATCCATTAAGCAGGAGGACCTGAGTTCGAGTTTCTGCGTTAATGGAGATTTTTTCTCAACCTACGGTAGACCCTCGGCTTAGTGTTTCTTGACGGATACATGCCGATTTGTCGGGTTGGTAAGGGGAGTGCCTCCCTTAATAGTGCCTTTTGTCGTAGTCTCTATCTATAACGCCATAGCTGGAGGGAGGTTTCCTTTGCGACTCTTTAGGATGCTCTGGGTGCTCATTCCTGGGTATGAATTGGACCCAACATCTTTCCTTTTCCAGCGTGATACCTTGTGGCTCGAGGGTTTAAAACTTAAACAAACACACATAAGCATACCGAACAAAAGCAATACTCCTCTCTTGCTATTGCGAGCGCTGTGTAATGTCGTGTCCAGGCTGAAGAAATTAAAGTATGGCATGCCTCAGAACCTCTGAAAGCAATGAATCCAGTACACCATCTTTGTTTGCCCGATGGATAAAATTACTCTGTCTGCCTGTACTGCACTCGACGTTCTGCTTGTCTGTTTCTCCTTTAGTTCACTTCTTTTCAGGTCACCAGATGGATTTAATACAACCCTGGCACGCCAGTGTGAGTGTCAGGAAGGAATTGAAATAGCTTTTCTCCCCTTTCCTCTGTGTAGTAGGTGGTGGCGGCCATCATTCACTCACATGATGTAGTGCTGCCTACTTCTTCCTTCACCTTTATCATTCTTTCTTTTTCTTCTGTGTCTGCCCTCCTCTCTTCCTATTTCTTCCATCTTTCCTGTAAATTTTTACTGTTCATCTTTCTTTATCAGGTGGCCTTATATTAAGTGACAAGCCTAATAGTTCCTGCAAGCCAAGAAACCGTTTACAACGTTGGGTGGTAACCATATAACCAACGCATACGTGTTCCCTGGGTGTCAGCAGGTGGGTTGGCGGAGGGTTAGGGCCCCTGCCAGTAAAATAACTAACACAAAGACAAACGGCCACCCCTTATGGGATTATGGCGTCTGGCTACAGATAGATAGATTCTCTCTGTCACACTGTGGCAGGTGGGGACGCCAACCATCCACTTACTTTTGTGTAGTGTTACCTTCAGGTGATTCTACAGTAGGCCACATGGTTTCCGTTAACCCACAGAACCATTTACTACGTTTGGGTTTGTAACTTTGCTGAACTTTTTCAGTGTCTCAGTTACACAGAGAGTAGGCCAGCATGCTCTCCAGTACAAATTTCTCTAACTATCTTCACCAAACTACATGCACAGTACACACTACACTTCCTATTCAAAATTCTCCAAAAATGGCGTCAATTCACCCAGCCTCGGAGTCCCCAGGAGGGGGGACCATAAATGCCCCCGCCATCTGCCCCTCTCCCGGTGACGACTCGAGGTGCCTGGAACCACTGTCTGACTCTCTTCTTCTTCATTTCTGCAACATTCGCGGCCTTTCATCTAACTTTCGCTCTGTTGAGCACCACCTCTCCTCCTCTAAACCTCACCTTCTTTTTCTATCGGAGACTCAGCTGTCTGAGACAACTGACAGCAAACCCTTTTCTGTATCCTCCTACTTTCTCTATACTCATTTCAAAGCCAAAGGTGGCTGTTGTGTATACATACGCAACGACTTATCTTGCTCTCGTGTTCCTGAACTTGATTCTTCTGAATTCTCCACACTCTGGCTTCGGCTTTCCTGTCATTCTCTGACTAAATATATCTGTGCTGTTTACTTATCCCCTAATTCTACTGACTATCAAAAATTCTTCGACTATCTTACTTCTACGATGGAACACATTCTGTCCATTTCTCCTTTCTCTGAAATCTCCATTCTTGGAGATTTCAATGTTCACCACCACCTTTGGCTCTCCTCTCCTTTCACGGATCCACCTGGTGAACAAGCCTACATCTTTTCTATCCTTAATGACCTAGAGCAGCTTGTACAGCACCCTACCCGTATCCCTGACCGCCTTAGAGAGAGCTCCAACATACTTGACCTCTTCCTCACAACTAATCCTTCTGCTTACTCTGTTAATCTTTTCTCTCTATTGGGCTCCTCCGATCACAACCTTATTACCTTAACCTGTCCTATCACTCCGGTACGGCCTGTGGACCCTCCAGGGAAACGTCGTCTGTGGCATTTTGGAGCCGCGGACTGGGAGGCCCTCAGGCAGTACTTCTTTGATTTTCCCTGGAATGATTATTGCTTCCATGGCCGTGAGCCATTTGAGTGTGCCTTGTGCATTACGGAGGTTATTCTCTCGGGCATGGAAGCATACATTCCTTTCTCATATCATTTGACTAACGCAAGAAAGCCTTGGTTTAATCACGCTTGTTCTAATGCTGTCCGCAACAAGGAGAAGGCCTACAAAAGGTACCGGAGCCAACCCACCCCTAAATCACATCATCTTTACGTTTCTGCCCGGAATCATGCTAAGTCTGTTCTTCGCTCTACTAAAAATAATTTCATCCATACTAAATGCTCTCAACTCTCCAACTCGAATTCTTCCCGCTCCTTCTGGCACCTTGCCAAAAATCTTTCTAACAACTTTACCTCATTATCCTTCCCTCCTCTTTTCTACTCTGATGGTTCTGTAGCTATTTCTTCTACTGATAAAGCAGATCTCTTCGCACAGACTTTCTCCTCCAATTCCACCTTAGACGATTGCGGTGCTGTTCCTCCATCACTTCCCCCCTCTGACTTCCTCATGGCTGACATTAAAATTTCTTCAGTTGATGTATTTTCTGCCATCACTGGCCTTAATACTAACAAGGCATATGGGCCTGATGGGGTCCCTCCTGTTGTTCTCAGGAACTGTGCTTCTGTGCTTACACCCTGCCTAGGCAAACTATTTCGCCTTTGTCTGTCAACTTGTACCTTTCCTTCTTGCTGGAAGTTTGCTCTCATTCAGCCAGTCCCAAAGAAGGGTGACCACTCCCAACCCTTTATCGTCCAATTGCTTTAACGTCCTGTATTTCAAAAGTTTTCGAGTCAATTCTTAATAGAAAAATTTTAAGGCATCTTTCCTATCACAACCTTCTTTCCGATCGTCAGTATGGTTTCCGTCAGGGACGCTCCACTGGCGATCTTCTCACCTACCTTTCAGACTCCTGGTCATCCTCCTTTCGGGACTTTGGCGAAAGCTTTGCCATTGCACTTGACATCTCAAAGGCTTTCGATCGAGTCTGGCATAAATCTTTAATTTCCAAACTGCCCTCCTACGGTTTCTATCCTTCTATCTGTGCTTTCATCGCTAGCTTCCTTTCTGGTCGTTCTATAGCCGCTGTTGTAGACGGCCATCGTTCTTCTCCTAGATCTATTAACAGTGGTGTTCCTCAGGGCTCTGTCCTATCACCAACTCTCTTCCTTTTATTCATCAATGATCTTCTAAGCTGTACATCTAACCCTATCCACTCATACGCTGATGACTCCACCCTTCACCATTCCATTCTGTTCCCGCAACGCCCATCTCAACAGTTACTTCAAGAAACAAGGGATGAGGCTATGGCACACCTAATGTCTGACTTGGCTCATATCTCTGACTGGGGTAAAAATAATATGGTTGTCTTTAATGCATCTAAGACTCAGTTCTTACACCTATCAACCCGACAAAATCTTCCACAGGTATACCCACTAATGTTTAATAATATTCAGCTTAATCCTGCATCATCCTTGAACATGCTTGGGGTTTCATTTACTCGGGACTTATCTTGGAAAGATCATATTACATCTCTTGTAAAATCTGCTTCCAAGAGATTGGGTGTGCTAAGCCGACTCCGCTCTTTCTTTACCCCTGCACAATTGTTGACTCTATACAGGGGTTTTATCCGCCCCTGTATGGAGTACAACTCTCATGTGTGGGGAGGCTCCCCACATACAGCTCTTCTCAATAGGGTGGAGTCAAAGGCTTTTCATCTCATTAACTCTCCTCCTCTTACTGACTCCCTTCAACCTCTGTCTCTTCGCCGCACTGTTGCATCTTTATCTCTTTTCTATCGCTACTTTAATGGTCACTGCTCCTCTGAACTGTCTGCTTGCATTCCTCCACCTCTACGACGGGCGCGTAGCACCCGTCTGGCAGCAAACTCTCATCCCTTTTCTGTCCAACTCTCTAATGCAAGAGTTAACCGTTACTCCCAGTCTTTCATTTATGCAACAGGTCAGCTCTGGAACTGTCTTCCTCTGTCTGTATTTCCTGCTGCCTATGATCTCCAGTCTTTCAAACGTAGTGTGTCCAGGCATCTCAAAATGATCGGATCTTGAATTTGGCTCTCTGTTGTATTTTGTTTTTCTCTTGGAGGGAACTGTTACTGCGGGCTCATGGCCTTTGGTTCCTTCTTCCTCGCATAAAAAAAAAAAAAAAACTATGTAACCAAATGAAGCCTGGTGTTCTCATGGTTTGAGACTCTCCTAATGGGTCAGGTCCGAAAGGGTTTAGATGTAAGAGATGGTTGGGGATATATGATTGTTCACATAATACCATGCAGAGGAGAGCGAGGTTGGTTATCCTCACCCTCAGTGATGGAACTGAGTAGCTTAGCCCTGGGGCCCAACGCTCCTGATGGCGCAAGGAAAAAAAAAAACAACTGAATGATAACTAGATAATCACACAGAAAGTCTCTTTGTTTTGTTCCATCTTTTCAGCATCACTGACACTACAGTTTACAAAGACGTTTTCAGTAACCTCGAAATAACTTTGTTAGTTTCTATGTTCTTAATTATAAAACAGCTGAAAGTTAATAGTGAAAACTAATAAAAGATCTCCGCCAGCTGGGTAACATCACCTCTAGTTCGTCACAGTACCTAGTAGATAATTTGCCCGATAATTCTTTGTTGCGCAAGGTTTTCCCTCCATTGAAAAAAATGGTCTGGCGTTAACCAGACAAAAATTTCTGTGCTATCATTTCCCCAATAATGGGTTTATGTGTATCTGCATCCCCCAGAGGAAGGGAGAAAGCCGAGACAGGACGACACACTCTCATTTTACTCATCCACACTCACACACGATAGGAATAAATGTGTGTAATTCACCGGGTCGATCAGGATCACTTGATGGTCGTGATCGCCAGCTTTTACCCTCCCGGAAGGGAGCTGAGAGCTCATATAGTCCGATCTAAGGGCAAGGCTGTGACCTTCACACATGCACACACCCGTCCCCTTGCTTAAGGGGGACAGTAACCACCCACTTCGTCAGTGAAACTTTTCGCAACCTGAGCGGGGCGCGAACTCCCGTCTGCCAAATGGCAAGCGAGAACGCTACCACTGAGCCAGCGTGTGTGTGTGTGTGTGTGTGTGTGTGTGTGTGTGTGTGCGTGTGTGTGTGTGTGGATGAGTATATTGGGAGTGCGTCGTTCTGTCTCGGCTACCTCCCTTTCTTTAGGGGAAGCAGCCTAGGTACAGTAGGCCTATCTAGATAGATAGATAGATAGTATATCTGTTCTACTATTGATAAGCGCCTTCTCTACAAATTTTCGTTAGGTGGGTTCTTAGAGTTTTGACGATTGCCCAAAATATAATTTTTTTTAGTTATCATCACCATCATCATCTTTCCCACGCAGGCTCTTCCCTTCTCCCTCAAGTGGGCCCCCAGCATTGACAACACCCCTCTTATCATCGCGTTTTCTGTACCCTTACCATCGTGTTCTGAGGATCAGCATCTGGCTACAGTGCCCTGCTTTGCAGTCAGTTTCACTCTGTCATTTACAACTCTCGCCGTCGCCCAACGTTTATGCAATTAGAGAGCTTCCACAGTGGCCGTCTTAGCTGTCTTAGCTTGGGTACATCGGTGTTTCTCTGTCTCGGTAATTTCATCCTCTCTCTCTCTCTCTCTCTCTCTCTCTCTCTCTCTCCTCCTCCTCCTCCTCCTCCTCTTTATTCCTCTCCGCTGAGTTTGCATCCTCCCTCATCTCTCACCTCCTTCTCGCATCCATCTGTTCAATCTTTCTTCTTCTTCTCCGTCTCTTCCTCCTCCTCCTCCTCCTCCTTTCTCTCCCTTCTCTAATCATCCTTCCCTTTATCTCCCTCTCCCTTTCCTCTCCCTTCCTTCTTTCTTTCTTCAGTCGTTCTTTTCTTTCCCTCTTTCTCTTCTTCTCATCCCATCTTTCCTCTGCTTCTTCCTCCTTTTTATCCTTACTTCGCCACTTTCTCTTCAGTATCTCTTCTCCTCTCCTTTCTTTTATCTGCATCCTCCCATTCCTCATCTCTTCTCCCTGCCTCCTCCTTTCCCTCCCACCCTTACCTATTCCTATCCTATTCAATCCCCTCCCATTCTTCCTGCCTTACATTTCCTTTTCCTTTCCTTACCTTTCATGTTCCTCACTCTTCCATCTCTCTCCTCTCCTCTCCCTCTCTTCCTCACCTTATTCCTCTTTTCCTCCCCTCTTTCCCCCCTTTTCCACATCTCCCCTCCTCCCCTCCCTTCCCCCCTCAATCTACCATGTCACCTGTCCAAACTAAAGCGACAGAACTGAGAATCATGTTTTAGGGTGATCAGTGTACCGAGCCAAACATGTTACGTGGCCAGGAAAAAGGAAAAAATCTCGGCCCCCTAATAATTTTCCCACATATTGTCATTTTTGAAACCACATATGATACAATTACCGGTTGTCGAGAGGGTAGCTGGGGGCAAGGGAAGGCTAGGAAAGGTGGATGGGTGGGAATGGGTCAATGTGAGAGAGAGAGAGAGAGAGAGAGAGAGAGAGAGAGAGAGAGAGAGAGAGAGAGACAGACAGACAGACAGACAGACAGACAGAGATGGTCACAAGGTTAAGAATCACTGACTGACAGGATTGAGGGGTGAACATTAAAAAATGGAGGGAACATGAAGGCCAAGGCAAATCAATAATTTTATAAATTCTTCTTCTGGATCACGTTCAACCTACAGTTTAATTATATTCAGAAAAAAATCTATCTATCTATCTATCTATTGCCAGACACCTTAATCCCGTAATGGGTGACCACAAACAAATCGCCTCCATGTCGCCATGTCCCTCGTCATTTCACTGCCCTCCTCACAGATCACAACCTCCTCTCTCTCATATACCTCTCCACTCCATCCTTCCACCTCATACTCCGTTGTTATATTATCATTCTGATAATGATTCTATGTTCTTCTTACTCTAGCTTACCCTAAAATTGCCATCTTTCCATCTCGAGTGGAAATAAAAGAAAAATCACAGCTTAAGCTAAAGAATGTTTATGCATACTCACCCAGAACATAATGAACTAATACAAGTGTGAAGAGAATCGAACCAGGGAGAGGAGGGTTGGGGAAGGGGGAGGATGTGAAGGACTGGACAGGTTCCGTTCCCGCGGACCCGCGCTGGAGTGAGGGAGGAAGGGAGGGAGAGAAAGGGGGGAAGTTTTGAGGTGAAAGGTGAGAGGAGACGAAGGTATGGAGGAAAATGTTTTATAATGGACGGACGGAGAAGGAAGAGAGAGAGAGAGAGAGAGAGAGAGAGAGAGAGAGTTACATAGATACACAGACCTTACCGTCCCTAGTAGGTGGTCCGGCCTTAACACTATACACTAAAACAGTACTCAAGTTACAGAAGTAGGAGAAAAGGATAGCAGAGTAGAAGACTCTCTCCCCACCCTCCAGACCCTCTTGCTTTTACCATTCAGGAATAAAAGTGAGATGCAGTACTTTGCAGAGTTTTGAAAATCTGAGGGAAATATTACAGGATCGGCAGAAAGTAGAATATAATGGAAATGGAAAACCCGAGCATACAACCACATATTAATTCTATTCTTAACTTATTGCATGCAATTTTTATTATTTTTCACTTACAAAACTAGGAGAAAATCTGGACAGTATATTTAACTATGTATGCAAAACCCGCATATCTATCCATGTGTACTTAAACGCAGAAGCCCATATATGTCTGTGTCAGTACTTGGACACAAATATACTTATGGATATACAGTACACCTTCATGCCCTTGTTTCATGTCCCGAGAGAACAGACAAGGATATGAATTTGTTGGTGAAGGCAGTGGCCAAATCAGGTCAGGTCAGTTCGAGTCAGATCATGGATCACTACTGTACCCTCTCCTCTCTAGAGATAGGGTATTCACATACTCATATGCACACACATACATGTGTATTGTACACATGTGCACACACACACACACACACACACACACACACACACACACACATAGACATGAATACAGACTTACTTTCATATGCATATAATACCGATCTCATCGTGATGTATATCTTGTACTTCGATATTTGGGATAGTTGGCCCCTGATTCTTCGTTTTCTAAGGGAGAATAAATTCAGTTCATTAAGCCTCTCGAGATATGGTTTATTCCTCGGGGGGAGAGAGAGACAGAGACAGAGACAGACAGACAAAGATTGAAATTTAAGAGTGGTATAAGAGAAAGCCTGAGGAATACAACATGATGGCCAAAGGAAAAATGAGAAAGCAGGAGAAATATTGCATGTAAGCTGAAAAGGACAAGTGTATTTATGTATGTATGTACTATAGCGGCTGGCACTCACATAACTGACGTGAGTGGACAGCTCACCTATCATATATACGTTCAGAGGCGTAAAAAACGATAGACCGATTGGTATGAATTGAAGGAATGGACATAGAGTGTGGAACGAAGGGGATTGGGGTAGGGAAGATAGAACTTCTGTTTCACTTCTTTCCTGGTGCTTTTTACAATATATGTGTATATACGTCATTTCAGTTTGGAGTCTTCATTCGCGTCCAACCGATGACCTTCATCACGTACTTCAGCTTGAGGAGCAACCAAAAGCCACACGATGCCAAGTCAGCGCAGTAATGTGAATAATGTAACTTTTTTCTTGACCGAAAATTTTGGGTAGCGAGCGATGTGTAGATGGGCATGTATTAACCCCTGCTGTGGGGTGAAGTTTTCTGTATTGTGTTCTCTCTGTCACGAAGTGACTTATTCACCGTAGCTGACACTTTCAAAACTGGTAGATTTAGATATCGCGTTCTTTACACCATTTAGCATAAGAGGTCTTTCCTTGCCTAAATAAATCGTCTGAATGCAGCAAGATTAAAATACAAAAAAAAAAAATAGTCACTGGATTCAAGAGGTTAAAACGTTTTCCGAGATTACTGGAGCAACGGTCACTATACAATATACGTAGGAGACAGGTAGGTCAGATACCAAGCACAGACGGTGACACAAATAATAGTGGTAGCAGACAGTGGTGTGGTGAAAGAGGGTAACACAGATTACAAGGCACCGACGGCAAAGCGGAAAAAAGTGGACAGTGGTATTGCGTAGGGAGTATAGGACAGGTACAAGGTACAAACGGTAAAGCAAAAGACAGGGATAGTAGATTGTGATATGGTGTAGGAAGATTGGACAGACACAAGCCACTACCTAAAAGGTAGTGGTAGTAGACAGAGTTATGATGTATGGTGCAAATGGGATGGACAGATACAAGGCACTACACGAAAGATAATGGTAGTAGACATTGTTAACGTGCATAAGGGTAGAACAGATGCAAAGCACTGCAAAAAGATAGTGGTAATAGTGTTATGGTGTAGAAGGGTGGGACAGATACAAGACACTACACAAAAGATAGTGGTAGTAGAGTGCTATGGTGTAAAAGGGTAGGACAGATACAAAGTAAAGACGCTGATAGAAGAAAGTGTTGGCTGACAGTGGTATGATGTAGGTGGGTAGGGTAGTTACAAGACACAGGTGGTGAAACAGAAAATACTGGTAGTAGACAGTGATATAGTGTAGGTTTGACTGTTTGACTGTTGCAGTCTGGCGTTAGCACCTGAGCGTTCACCCCACAAAATCAGTGGCAGTCAGTGGTGCTCGGATTTGTGCCAAGAAGTAACCCCAAACATAAGTCAGTACGAACCCGACCAAGCCACCGAGTCACTCTTACTCCTCTTCCTTCTTCCTTTCCAGTCCTCACCCACTTCTTGTTCCTAACCCTGCTCATCCGAGCATGGAGCTTCATTCCACATATCTGATGG
>NC_136969.1:25131648-25164148 GCF_032717465.1 Coenobita brevimanus | reverse complement strand
CCTTATTTCTTCCTCCTCTCTCCCTCTTCTTCTCCACCTCTCTTTTCTACTTCCTTTTTCCATCTTCCCTCCTCTCCTTCCCTCTTTGTGTCCTACCTTACTTTTTCCCACTGCATCGCTTTCCTCCTTAATCTATCTCCCTCCTTCCTCTTTCCCCTACTCCTACGTCCCTCCTTGAGTTTTTCCTTTGTGTGTGTGTGTGTGTGTGTGTATGAGCGAGCACGATTATGCGCATAGAGTTAACAGTCCTTTCGTTGAGATCCAGTAATCATCCTAGGGCCTCACACGTTCATATATAACCACTTGAGCACTAATACCCACCGCCCATGCAGGACCGGTGAATTGATATTAGTGAAGCTGGATTTTGTGATATGTCATTGGGTCTTTTAACAAATTTCATCATATTTTTTCCTATCCTGAGAACAGCAGGAGACCTTCTAAACCACTTGGACATAACCTACTGCTCCTTTTTCCCTCTTTTCTTCCTCTAAATCACTTCCTTCAGTTAGTCTCAAGGAAGGACAGAGAAGGAAAATCGCGAAGAAATGAAAGCAGTGCGAAAGAGGGAATGGAGAGAGAGAGAGAGAGAGAGAGAGAGAGAGAGAGAGAGAGAGAGAGAGAGAGAGAGAGAGAGGTGGGGGGAGGGGAGGAACGAGGAAAGGAAGTAATAGGCAGGGAAAAGCCTGTAATAAACTCATAAAAGACACATGTGATTCATCCTCACTTACATGCTAACACACACACTCTCTCTCTCTCTCTCTCTCTCTCTCTCTCTCTCTCTCTCTCTCTCTCTCTCTCTCTCTCTCTCTCTCTCTCTCTCTGAATGACTTACGTTAATGAATGAGTACATAGGTGTGTGTGTGTGTGTGTGTGTGTGTGTGTGTGTGTGTGTGTGTGTGTGTGTGTGAGGGTGGTTGTCATGAATGGGGAAGAAGTAGGTAATTCTCAATCAGCGTGAGGGTGAGGGTGAGGGTGTGACTAAGAATAATGGCGAGGGTGAGGGTGAAGGTTAGGGTGAGACTGGGGGTAAGGGTGTGTCCAGGGTGAGACTGGGGGTAAGGGTGTGTCCAGGGTGAGACTGGGGGTAAGGGTGTGTCCAGGGTGAGACTGGGGGTAAGGGTGTGTCCAGGGTGAGGATGAGAGTGAGGGCGAGGATGGTGAGACGGGACGATAAGATGAGAGTGAAAAAGAGGGTAACTGTTGGTTGTGAAGGTGTGTGTGTGTGTGTGTGTGTGTGTGTGTGTGTGTGTGTGTGTGTGTGTGTGTGTGTGTGTGTGTGTGTGTGTGTGTAATTAATAAAATAATAATAATAACAACAATAATAATAATAATAATAATAATAATAATAATTCTCTGTCTCTGTCTCTGTCTCTCTCTCTCATTCTCTTTCTCTCTCTCTCTTTCTCTCTCTCTCTACCGTATAGTTTTATTTGCCTCAACGTTATTCTTGCGATGACATGGGGTAGCAGTAAACGCATTAGTCAACCACACTCCTGCCGCGCTGAGAGGGAGAGAGAGGGAGAGAGAGAGAGGGAGAAGGAGGGAGGGAGAGATATGAATAAATAATTGTGTGTGTGTGTGTGTGTGTATAATTAATAAAATAATAATAATAATTACAATAATAATAATAATAATAATAATTCTCTCTCTCTCTCTCTCTCTCTCTCTCTCTCTCTCTCTCTCTCTCATTCTCTTTCTCTCTCTCTTTCTCCCCCTCTCTACCGTCTAGTTTTATATGCCTCAGCGTTATTCTTGCGATGACATGGGGTAGCAGTAAACGCATTATAGTCAAACACACTCCTGCCGCGCTGAGAGAGAGAGAGAGAGAGAGAGAGAGAGAGAGAGAGAGAGAGAGAGAGAGAGAGAGAGAGAAGGAGGGAGGGAGAGATATGAATAAATAATTGTGTGTGTGTGTGTGTGTGTGTGTGTGTGTGTGGAAACACAATCCTTAAATTGACAATATCAGTGAGAGAGAGAGAGAGAGAGAGAGAGAGAGAGAGAGAGAGAGAGAGAGAGTTACATAGATACACAGACCACACAGACCTTACGGTCCCTACGAGGTGGTCCGGCCTTAATCCTAATATAGTGCATAGGAGCAGGAGAAAAGGATAGCACAGCAGAAGGCTCTCTCCCCCACCCTCCAGGCCCTCCGACATTTGCCGTACAGGAAACAAGAGAGGAAGTAATACCTTGCAGGAATGAAAAACCTGAAGGAATTTTATAGGATTGGCAGAAAGTAGAATAATATGGAAAAGGAAAATTTGGGCATACAGCCACATACTTACTCTATGCATGCAATTTTTTTCTTTTTTTTCTTTATCAAAAGATGAATAGAATTTTTATCTATTATATATATTCTAAAATATTGTCTGTGTCTAATAGACACATGAATGCAGACGCGAATATGCAATAATCGCTCCATCCTAACTAAACGATACCAATTGCGTCGAGATACAGAGAGAGAGAGAGAGAGAGAGAGAGAGAGAGAGAGAGAGAATAAGGAGAGGGATATGGATAAATGAATAATGGTCGTGTACATTGTGTGTGTGTGTGTGTGTGTGTGTGTGTGTGTGTGTGTGTGTGTGTGTGTGTGTGTGTAAGTCGAAAAATAGCCTCTGAATAAATAACATTAATGAGAGAGAGAGAGAGAGAGAGAGAGAGAGAGAGAGAGAGAGAGAGAGAGCTGATAAAAATCTCTCTCTCTCTCTCTCTCTCTCTCTCTCTCTCTCTCTCTCTCTCTCTCTCTCTCTCTCTCTCTCTCTCTCTCTCTCTCTCTCTCTCTCTCTCTCCAGCTGTGTCGGTAAGCAAGCTGACGAGCACCTGTAGAATATATACGGTATTGTATTCATAAACCTGTATTTTTCGGTATACAAGATGAGTGAATGGGACGACAGATATAGTGAAACATTCCTAAAATTGTGGTGTGGTGTGATGTGGTGTGGTAGGGGTTGGTTTGTTGTGGTAGGGTGTGGGTCCTGCGTGGTGTGGTGTATGTGTAGTGTGGTGTGTGGTGTGGTTTGCCGAAGGGTCCGGTGTGGTTTGGTATACTGTATGGTGTGTGATGCTATGTGTGGCGTGGTGTGTGGCAGGGATGTGGCGTGGTGTGGTGTAAGGAGGGTGGTATGGTATAGTGTGAAAGGGGTACGGTGTGGTGCTGTGTGATGCGGTGTGATGTGCTGTGGTGTGGTAAGGAAGAGGTGTGGTGTGTGGTACTGATGTGGTGTAGTGTGGTGTGGTATGGTGTTGTTGGGATGTGGTTTGGTGTGGTGTAATGTGATGTGGTATGGTGTGATAGGGGTATGGTGTGGTGCTGTGTGGTGCAGTATGATGTATTGTGGTATGATGGGGCGTGGTAAAGGAGTGGTGTGGTGTGGTACGGGTGGGGTGCATTGTTGTGGTTGTGTGTATGGAAATGTCTCATAGATTTGCAGAGAAAGACAAATGTTGACAGTGATTGATGGTGACTCGTGGGGTGAATAACACTTAAAAAGAGCCGACTGTCAGATTTATGTATAGGAAACTAGGTGCTGGAGGAGGACGCTTTCATGTGGTGGCACCGACATAACAGGATGCCCTTGCTATAAGTATATACAAACGCCTCTCAGCTCCTTCCCTAACCTCCGCCTCCCCCAAAAATAATAAATAAATAAAAACGATGGCGGACTGCAAGAAAAGGACAACTTCAGCCTGCAGTTGACTGGGTTTCCCCTCCAGATGAGCCTGGATTCATAGCAACGATGGAGATTAAAGGTCGTCTTCTCACTGAATTAGGAGGTTCTGTGGAATCTCTTAGGTACTAAGTAATTCCCATACATGATACGTTAATTTTCTTTGGTGATATTTATTTATTCCATATAGGTATCAAGAAAATGTATATAGCACACAAGAGGATATTGTACTGAGTTTTAATATTCAGGACAAATCGCTACGAAAGAGATGCTAGAGACCCTCCTAAACTTATTAGGTTAAGGGGCCACATTTTCTTTAATTAAGGAAACTTCCCGGAACCCCCCTTTTTTTTTCTGGTTTGTTACTGTATCTGATGCGTCAGTATCTTCCCGTAGGTTATTTCTATACTCCTGTTTCTGGCCCCAAAAGGGATTTAACTCGCGTCCTCTAAGCATCTAGACCACTTGTTTAACCACTGCACTATCACCTCGTCCGCATTTTCGTCGGGTTGGGAAGCTCTCTGGCATCTCTTCGTTACCAGTTTATTCCTGCATCTAGCACGATAGTATATCTTTACTTGCTAACAGTGAACAAGAGTTATGCAAATTGGTACATAGTTTTGTGGATGTGTGTAAGAGTTTGGTTTTGAAGGTTACTACGGACAAAAATAAAGTGATGGTTGTTGAGAGAGAAGGTGACTCTCAGTGTAAGGTACTGATGAACAAAGACTAAAATGGCAAGGGAACTTAACTCAATCGGTACTTGTATGTGCAAAACTGGTTTGCAAGTGACCAGATTAACCCATGAATGTCATATTTTAGCGTGGCATAAAGAACTAAAAATTAAGATTATGGCTCTGGAAATCAGGGATGTGTGGAGTACGCAAGGTGAATAGGCCTATGCCATGGGGTAATGTGATTCGTGATGTATGTAGGATAACTAAGGAATGTGTGTGATATGCACATAGTGAATAGGATAAGAAATAATTTAAATTGTGATATATGTGGAGTAAAGTCTGTTGATAATGAGAAAGTAAAGAATGTTTAACGGCTATGGCCATTACGGAGGGACTGGAAGCAAGTAGGGTAGTCAGAAGAGTATATGTGTGCACGCTTAACTGTAGGAAGGGAAGTAGAAGGTCAAGAAGAATGTGGAAGGATACGTTAAATGACCATGCAAGAACGAGAGATATGGAAACTGATGAGATTATGAAAATAATAGGGACTCGAGTTGACTGGACGAACAATGAACGGAGGGGCACTTGACCAATTTATGACACTCATTTCTAAACTTCATAGTCAACGAAATGGCCGTGTGGCAGCCAATTGTAAAACTTATATATTTAAAAAGAAAAAAATGCACAGTCGGTGAGGCTTGTGGGCTACAGTTAGGATTTCTTTCACTTTGTGTGTGAATGAGTCTCTGTTCCTTTTCATTGGGCATTTTGCTGAAGTTCTTCCTTAGCTGTGTTCTCTCTTTCCTTGCTATGTGGAACCTACCTCGCCTCAGCCTTGGATGAGAAAAAAAGGATGATAATGAAGATGATGACATGTCAGAATATAGAAAAAAACGAAAAAAAAGAAAAAAGAAAACGAAAAGAAAGAAATATATACAAGAGAACATCATTCCCTTCAACACAGTGATGTCTTCTTTACTTAATTTTTGCTTCTTTTAGCAGCTTTTCTTCAAATTAGGAGAGACTTCGAATTGGATAGTTTAGATGGAGCCCTCACTTACCGGTACCTCTTCAGCTTGTATGAGCTCCCAGAAGCTGAACGAAGCAGTCATAAGATAGCAAAAACAAACGAAAAAAAAAAAAGTCTTTAAAATGTAATATGCATAAGAAATCGCAAAGGAAGGTGTGTTAAGAATCCTACTCAGCTGACTAGAATGCGACCCCCACCATTGAAACCGTATTTTAAGTGGCACCTCTAACTTGGCCATTTGATTATCAAATTATGCCATTTTAGATGGGGGGGCAAACCTAGGAGCGGCTATGTCCGTCTGTCCGTCACTACATATTTACGGACGAGAAGTGCACCGCTCTCGTAGACTTCAGTGACCAGCAAAGCCATACCATACTACACAGTGCCACACGACAAAAACTCATCCTCCAAGCACCACATCACACCAAGGACATTCACTGGAGAACCCACGAAGCCTCCGCAGCTAATACTTTTTTTTTCTTTTGCATCAATGATGCAAATTGTATCGACAGTACTGTTACAGAAGTAACGGAAACAAGAATAACAAGGTGAGTGAAATATGTTAAAAATAATAACACTACAGAGTCTACTACGGCTAGAATACTGTCGTCCATATACTGTTGCTCGATTTCAGTATGATGTTAATGGTTTGACTCCAAGCTCATCTGAACGTAAACTCGGTGAACTGCGGGCTTCAGTTGCCTTTCCCTGCAGTCTATCATCCTCCCTTCGGAAGATAGGGAGAAGGTGAGGAACGTCTGTACAACTGGAAGGATTCAGTCTGTTTCATCGTATCCCGTTTAACAATGATCTATACATTTTTGCTTTTTTATTTTAATTCTTGTGACTCCCTACCGATTCCAAGTTCTTTTATCCTTAAGAGTTGTTAAACTACGTACAAATACACCTAGACCGCAGAATTTTAAAAACACGACGAAAGCACAGACTCTCTCTCTCTCTCTCTCTCTCTCTCTCTCTCTCTCACACACACACACACACACACACACACACACACACACACACACACACACACACATACATCTGAGACAGTATGCATTTACTTTCCTAAGCGTGAGTTGTATGTAACATTACTTATACCGTATAAACAACTATAATCATTTATACAAATACCTAACACTTTTCAGATTAGAGAAAATAAAATTAAAGTGAAAAATTCTATCTATCTATCTATTGCCAGACGCCTCAATCCCGTTTGGGGTGGCCACAAACAAATCGCCTCCAAGTCGCCCTGTCCCCCGCCATTTCACTGCCCTGCTCCCAACTCACACCCCCCTCTCTCATATACCTCTCCACCCCATCCCTCCATCTCATCCTCGGCCTCCCCCTCCCTCTTCCCCCCTCCACCTCACTCACATACACTCTCTTCGTCAGTCTTTCACCCTCCATCCTCTCCACATGGCCAAACCACCTCAGTGTGTTCCTCATAACATTTCCTATCACATCCACATCCACACCACAACGTTCCTTTATATCCTCATTCGTCAGCCTGTCTCTCCACGTGACTCCACAGGCTCCTCTTAAATAACTCATTTCCACTGCTCTCACTCTTGACTTGTGTCCTTCCAACAATGTCCAAGCTTCACTACCGTACGTTAGAGTTGGTATCACAATACTGTCATGTAGTAACTTTTTCACTTCCATGCTCACTTCCCTGTTTCTTATCACTGCTTTCAAGGAACCAGCAACCTTTCTTCCCTGCTGTACCCTTTCAAGCAAAAACAATCTCTCATAACAGTTAGCTGTTATGGACACCTGTTTATTGTGAATATTGATTAGAATTATTTTTAAATATCAGCCAGGGTCGCCCCCTTTTTTATGCTGCCGATGAAAGATTGTTGTCGGAGGAGAGGGTAATGGTAGTGAGAAGGAAGGAAAGGGAAAGAGTAGGGTGGAGGGGAAGGGTAGGGAAAAGGAGGGGAGGAGTGAAAGTGCATGGAGAAGAGAAAGGAGGGGAGATTGAGTAGGGAGAAGGGGAAAGGAGAGAAAAAGGGTAGGTAGAAAGAAGACTGGAGAAAGAAGGCAGAAGGAGAAGGATGAGTGAGGGCACTAAAAAAGAAGCCCACGAGAAGAGGAAAAGTAAAAAAAAGAAAAAGACGAAGTTACAAAGAACCATGGAGCCGTTTTCTTAAAATTGCCTGAACCGACCTCATACCGAAGATTGATTGTATGAACTCTATCTTCACCCTTACAGGTACCAAACCCTTAACCAGCTAGTTGTTGTTGCTGTGGCCCCATAGGGCCTACTCATATGAAACATTTGTTCTTTGGAGTGCAGGCTTAAGTTGCCCTCCTGCAGTCTACTATCCTCCTCTCGAAGGATAGGGAAGTAGATGACAGACTTTGGTATAATCAGGGAGATGAGCCGCTCGGTTATATCAGTGTCACCACATGAAGACGTCCCTCTCCAGAACCTCATTATCTAACTAGAGTGAAAATATAAGCAAAAACTACAACACTCAAACTGACTCCTGATAACTTTTCATCAAGTTTGGGCTAGATCAGATGGAAATTGTTCTAGTTGTTTTTTTTTCACACACAGACATATGGGTCGAGCTTTGCCCCCTTTGATTTGACCTTTGAGAATTTTCTTAAATCGATACCCTTCACTTTTGCTTTACCCTCAACTCTCCCACAAAGTTTAGTCTAAGTTGGCTCAAAACTGTTTAAGTTGACCATACCATGTGATTTTGGCCTTTAACCTAAAGTTCTCAAAAGCAATACCTGTATGTTAATCCCTTGACAGACTTTCATCCCTTACACTAGGTTTGTTTAAAATCAGATAGAAATTTTTGAATGTACTAGTACATTACAACGCGTTCCTTGAATCACTTGCTTTCATAATACATAATCATTTAGCATCAGACTAAAATGTTGAGATGCTTGTCAACATTTAAAAAATATGACATTGAGCTGAAGGACTTCAGCCTATGTAAAATCATGTTTCCTCGAAGTATCTGAGGCGAGAGATATTTAAACAACTCGCGAGGAAAAGCACCACACACTAGGAGAAACAGACATCACAACTCACAGCCCACAACAACAGCACCAAAAACAACAACAACCTCAACATATAAACAGGTAAAAAGTCCAATTTTTAAGTTTAGCTATGGCAATGAGAAATGGGGGATTTTGAGAGAGAACGTGAAAGGATTGGTTCATTGTTGGCTGGGAAAACCCACACGAGTTACCTGCCACAGATGGGGAACTTGAATAGCGAGAAGGGAAGGAAGAAGGTAGAGAGGGGAGTGGAAGGAGAAAATAAAGATGAGAAGAGGCCTCCCTTCCGCCCCCCCCCACAAGGAGAAAAAGAGAATAGCAGACGGTAAGGAGAGAGGAACAATGCAAACAGAAACAGAGAAGAGAGAGAGAGAGGGGAATGTAGGCACAAACGGGAGAAGAATGAGCAAAAACACAGACTAAGGTAAAAGATTGTTATGAAAAAGTGGGAAAAATCAGGGAAGGTTAAAGAAATGAGGGCAAAGGTAGATGATGCTTGTTATAAGAACGTTTGTCGGTCCACTCGCTTTAGAAAAGTGGAAGAAACTTATGAAAATAATCCAGTAACTTTTGACTACTCGATTCAGCCCCCGCTAATATCAATATACCAGTCCTGTATGAGACAGTCCTAGCATGTGCTCAATATTGACGATGGGTGTTAGCGCCGTAATGGTGACATGTAGAGGTGTACTGTATGTAGGAGGACTACTGGGCCTTGGAAACAGGCTGTGAAGCCTATGCCCTGAGTCAGACACATAAAAAAAAAAAAAAAATCAGCCCAGTTCATCCTTATTCCAGACTCAGAATCTCCACTTTCATTCCACTGCAGCCAACAGCCATAACTCATCCCCCACCCCATAACTGCACCTAATCCCTCTTTACACGTCTTTCATCATTCCTCTGACAAACCACCCATATTTCTGTCACACAATCACTCCTAATTCCACACACAATCAGATATTTTTCCAACACACAACTACTCCCCATTCCACCCCACACGTGACCCTCATTCAGCATAACATACACATTCTCTTTCCTTTTTCTATTCTCTTCCTCCATACATTCAGTCTAGTCTCTCTCTCTCTCTCTCTCTCTCTACCAGAACGTTGTTACCACATAACCAAGGCAGACAAATGATAACTGTTTGGTTTACTTTCGCTTCCCTTCCAGCCGCCCCTTCCTCTTTTTTTTTTTCTTTTTTTATTATAGTTTTATCCATCGTGTTATTATACTTTCCCCCAGTTCTATTTTTTTTCGAGTTTCCCTCTCAGTTATCCAGGTAAGTGCGTGTGTATTTTTTTCATGATGTGATTGGTTGTGAAAAGAGGACAATGGTGAACATTTATTGGTTGCTAGCGTCGACGAAGGAATCTCTCTCTCTCTCTCTCTCTCTCTCTCTCTCTCTCTCTCTATCTCTATCTCTATCTATCTATCTATCTATCTATTTCTCTCTCTCCAGAAGTACAAACCACACCGAGTTCTCGGATATAATATGATCAAGGTGGTCTGGCCTTTATATCAGTGTGAAAATTTATTTCTTAGTCACACAGCAGTTTAAACACACACACACACACACACACACACACACACACACACACACACACACACACACACACACACACACACACACACACACACACACACACACACACACACACACACACACACACACACACACACACACACACACACACACACACACACACACACACACACACACACACACACACACACACACACACACACACACACACACACACACACACACACACACACACACACACACACACACACACACACACACACACACACACACACACACACACACACACACACACACACACACACACACACACACACACACACACACACACACACACACACACACACACACACACACACACACACACACACACACACACACACACACACACACACACACACACACACACACACACACACACACACACACACACACACACACACACACACACACACACACACACACACACACACACACACACACACACACACACACACACACACACACACACACACACACACACACACACACACACACACACACACACACACACACACACACACACACACACACACACACACACACACACACACACACACACACACACACACACACACACACACACACACACACACACACACACACACACACACACACACACACACACACACACACACACACACACACACACACACACACACACACACACACACACACACACACACACACACACACACACACACACACACACACACACACATGGCCGGGAGCCATCTGAGTGTGCCTTGCGCATTACGGAGGTTATTCTCTCAGGTATGGAAGCATACATTCCTTTCTCATATCCTTTGACTAATGCAAGAAAGCCTTGGTTTAATCACGCTTGTTCTAATGCTGTCCGCAACAAGGAGAGGGCCTATAAAAGGTACCGGAGCCAACCCACCCCTAAATCACATCTTTTATACGTTTCTGCCCGGAATCGTGCTAAATCTGTTCTTCGCTCTGCTAAAAATAATTTCATCAGTACTAAATGCTCTCAACTCTCCAACTCGAATTCTTTCCGTTCCTTCTGGCATCTTGCCAAAAACGTTTCAAACAACTTTACCTCATCATCCTTCCTCCCTCTTTTCTACTCTGATGGCTCTTTAGCTATTTCTTCTACTGATGAAGCAGATCTCTTCGCTAAGACTTTCTCCTCCAAGTCCACCTTAAATGATTCCGGTGCTGTTCCTCCATCACTTCCCCCCTCTGACTTCCTCATGGCTGACATTAAAATTTCTTCAGCTGATGTATTTTCTGCCATCACTGGCCTCAGTACTAAGATGGCATATGGGCCTGATGGATCTCCTCCAGTTGTTCTCAAGAACTGTGCTTCTGTGCTTACACCCTGCCTAGGCAAACTGTTTTGCCTTTGTCTGTCAACTTGTACCTTTCCTTCTTGCTGGATGTTTGCTCTCATTCAGCCAGTCCCAAAGAAGGGTGACCATTCCCAACTCTCTAACTATCGTCCAATTGCTTTAACATCTTGTATCTCAAAAGTTTTCGAGTCAGTTCTTAGCAGAAAATTTTTAAAGCATCTTTCCTATCACAACCTTCTTTCTGATCGCCAGTATGGGTTCCGGTAAGGGACGCTCCACTGGCGATCTTCTCACCTACCTTTCAGACTCTTGGTCATCCTCCTTTCGGGACTTTTGCGAAAGCTTTGCCATTGCACTTGACATCTCAAAGGCTTTCGATCGAGTCTGGCATAAATCTTTAATTTCCAAACTGCCTTCTTACGGTTTCTATCCTTCTATCTGTGCCTTCATCTCTAGCTTCCTTTCTGGTCGTTCTATAGCCGCTGTTGTAGATGGCCATCGTTCTTCGCCTAGATCTATCAACAGTGGTGTTCCTCAGGGCTCTGTCCTATCACCAATTCTCTTCCTTTTATTCATCAACGACCTTCTAAGCTGTACTTCTAACCATAGCCACTCATATGCTGATGACTCCACCCTTCACCTTTCCATTCGGTTCCCGCAACGTCCATCCCAGCATTTACTTCAGCAAACAAGGGATGAGACTATGGCACACCTAATGTCTGACTTGGCTCATATCTCTGACGGGTAAAAATAATCTTGTTTTTTTTTTTTTTTTAATGCATCAAAGGCTCAGTTTCTACACCTATCAACCCGACAAAATCTTCCACAGGTATACCCAGTAATGTTTAATAATATTCAGCTTAATCCTGCATCATCCTTACGCATGCTTGGGGTTTCATTTATTCGGGACTTATTTTGGAAAGATCATATTACATCTCTTGTAAAATCTACTTCCAAGAGATTAGGGTTGCTAAGCCGACTCCGTTCCATCTTTACCCCTGCACAGTTGTTGACTCTATACAGGGGTTTTATCCGCCCCTGTATGGAGCACAACTTTCATGTGTGGGGAGGCTCCCCACGTACAGCTCTTCTCAATAGGGTTTAATCAAAGGCTTTTCGTCCCGTCAAATCTCCTCCTTCTACTGACTCCCTTCAACCTCTGTCTCTTCGCAGCACTGTTGCATCTTTATCTCTCTTCTATCGCTACTTCAATGGTCACTGCTCCTCTGAACTGTCTGCATGCATTCCTCCACCTCTACGACGGACGCGTAGCATCCGTTTAGCAGCAAACTCTCATCCCTTTTCTGTCCAGCTCTCTAATGGAAGAGTTAACCGATGCTCCCAGTCCTTCATTTATGCAACAGGTCAACTCTGGAACTGTCTCCCTCTGTCTGTATTTCCTGCCTCCTATGATCTCCAGTCTTTCAAACGCTGTGTGTCCAGGCATCTCGAAATGATCGGATCTTGAATTTGGCTCTCTCTTGTATTTTGTTTTTCTCCTGGAGGGAACAATTTTGCCGGCTCGCGGCCTTTGGTTCCTTCTTCCTCACATTAAAAAAAAAAAAAAATATTACATAGGAGGTACAGATAACAGGAGGCCTGTTGGCCCATAACGAAGTTTTCTGTTGCAAAAAGAGGCTAATCGTACTAAGATTTAACCAACGTTTAGGAGAAAAGGGTAGAAAAAGAGGAAGGCACTCCCTTACCCACCACTCTCATCAGGTTAAGTAGGCTGGAAAAAGATACAAAAAACACCATGCTTGTTAGAAAGAACAAGCATGGAAATTTTATAGGAGAGGCAGAGGAGGAACAACCATGCACTATGTCGTATCTATTCCATTGCCTAGGGCTGTAAAAGAAAAGGCGTAGTCTACATAATCGCCGAATGTTATCATTGTTAAAGAAACGTCTCACAGTCATCAGCAGGTTAGTTATAGCTTATAGTCTCAGCAAATTTATCGAGAGAGAGAGAGAGAGAGAGAGAGAGAGAGAGAGAGAGAGAGAGAGAGAGAGAGAGAGAGAGAGAGAGAGAGAGAGAGAGAGAGAGAGAGAGAGAGAGAGAGAGAGAGAGAGAGAGAGAGAGAGAGAGAGAGAGAGAGAGAGAGAGAGAGAGAGAGAGGCAGGGATAGGTTGAGCTTTCAGGGTCTTGGGGGAGTGAAAGAGGAAAATACAATGAGTCAGTACCAACATGTTAACACACTATAAGTCATAATTATGATGTTCTCTCCTTACCTCCTTCCCTCTCTCCCTTCTTTCCTTCCTCTCCCATTTGCTACCTCTCTGCCTACCTTTGCCATTCTCCTTCCCCCCATCTCTCTCTCTCTCTCTCTCTCTGTACACCTGTATTCTCCACTACTAAGTGAAAGCCCAAGCAGACAGTGAGGCAAAGGAGGGAGGGGAGGAGGAAGGGAAGAAGGGAGAGCAAGAGAAAACAGATTTGAAGGAGGAAAAATGGAGGATGGAAGGAGTTACGGGAGAGACGGAGGAATATATGGGAGGCAAGGAAGGTCGTATAGAGAAGAATGAGGAGAGAGAGGGGGAAGAGGAAAATGGAATGAAGAAATCGGAATAGAGGGAAGGGAAGGGAGAAAGGCCTGAAGGAGGGAAGGAGGATGGGAAGAGAGGAGGAAAGAAGAGGAAAAAAAAGGGGAAGGAGGAAGCAAGGCCGGGCGGACTGGGGGAGAGGAAGGGAAGTAAGCGTCTTCCTATGAAGGAAGAAATGAGGGAGAAGAAAAGGAGAGAGAGGGAGAAGTAGGCAGAGGGGTGAAGAAGAGAGGAAGGTAGGAAGAGGGGGAGGGAGGAAGATACTGAGGAAAGGGGGTGAGGACCGAGGGAGATGGAGCACCTCTGTGAAGGAGGGAAGGAGGGACAGGAATGTGGGTCCAGTGGCCAAGGGAGAAAAAAGTGATGAAGGAAATAAGATCAGAGCGGCTAGCTTGTGTGTGTGTGTGTGTGTGTGTGTGTGTGCTCGCGCGTGTGTGTGTGCGTGTGCGTGTGCGTGTGTGTGCGCGTGTGCCTGTGTTTGTGTGTGTGTGTGTGTGTGTGTGTGTGTGTGTGTGTGTGTGTGTGTGTGTGTGTGTGTGTGCTCGCGCGTGTGTGTGTGCGTGTGCGTGTGCGTGTGTGTGCGCGTGTGCCTGTGTGTGTGTGTGTGTGTGTGTGTGTGTGTGTGTGTGTGTGTGTGTGTGTGTGTGTGTGTGTGTGTGTGTGTGTGTGTGTGTGTGTTTGCTTAACGACTATATTGCTTACCTTAGAACACCACGGTAGTATAAGTTGTAGCGACCTGCTTACCCACGCCACACACTGGCAGAACGCTCTACTGCATGTACTGTTCATGTTCTAGCTGTGTTTTGTCGGTCCTGAAGGCAACTGATCCGTAGGGCCGAGAAACATAATTTTTTCGTCACTGAAAAAGTGATTTATCACCACTCGTTGTTTCACGCATGAGTATAGGTGGCTGTGTTTGTGAGTGAGAGAGTCTATATACGTCACCGATGGAATTGCGACTGGGTGTGAATATGAGAATATATGAAAGGATTTACGACTGCACCCTCTTAAATTTCCGCTCCTGGATTGGGGTGAACCCACAGCAGGAAAACTGGCATGAGTAAGCTCTACTGATCCGACCGCTGGATGTTTCATCCAAGTAGTAAAACGATTAATGAAGTTCATATCTAACCCTTCCAGTTAGAAAAATCTCTCCCAGGCCAAATACAATCCCCTGGAAACAGCAAGAATAAACTGTATCAACGCGTCCTCGGGGAGATGGGACCAATGATAGGAGAAATGTATAGTCATTATTATCACCAATATCATCATCATCATCGTCCCGACCTCTTTTTCCCTGCACAGGATAAGGTGAACTAGTGTCCACAAAGCTAGACAAAACATGACAAAGGGAAAGCTACCAACAACATGCCCAGTTAAAGGGGCAACAATAATTTATCATTCAAGCTCCCACATGATTGTCTCAACCTGATACGCATATTCATCCACATTTACGTGCATCATATTACCCCATGATGCTGAAGACGACCACGTTCATGTGCTGGCACCGATATAACAAGCGGCCCCGTTACACGGTTACACAAACGTCTCTCAGCTCCCTCCCTGTCCCCCGAAAAGAGGATGGAGGACTGCAGGAAAGGGGCAACTTCAGTATGTTAACCACCAGGTTCACATTCGTGATGAGCCTGAGGCCACAGCAACGTCATTAACTACCCTCATGATGAAAATGCAGTGGAGAGACAGTTTTGGATTTAATCTCTGTCACTCACTGTTGAACAGAATCGTCTGACGTTAAACGAAGAACATTAAAGTTGTCCCAGTCAAGAAAGGGTCAAAGGTTACGGTAATAACTGTCTCCAGTGAAAGATTCTCGGCCCAGCAATGTCGTCTATCGTTGTCTGGAAAGTAATACTAGAGTTTTCCTCTCACAAAAGAGGAATCATTTATTTTTGGAAGTTATCTAAAGACAGATAAACTTACATGCATACATAGAGAGAGAGAGAGAGAGAGAGAGAGAGAGAGAGAGAGAGAGAGAGAGAGAGAGAGAGAGAGAACAGGTCCGTTAATACATTGAGTCTGTCGCCTTTGGGAACTAACCCCTCTGTTAGCCCTTCCCCACCTGTCTCTCTCTCTCTCTCTCTCTCTCTCTCTCTCTCTCCACCATAGTAGAAAAAGTAATTTATGTACAAAATCTGCATTACTTGGAGTCGGGTATCAGTAAAAGCAATGTACATTTCCTTCAAAGAACAGTTTGACACAGTTTGAAGTTCC
The DNA here is from genome assembly GCF_032717465.1 of Coenobita brevimanus. NCBI lineage: Eukaryota > Metazoa > Arthropoda > Malacostraca > Decapoda > Coenobitidae > Coenobita > Coenobita brevimanus. Next base: position 25,148,081 of record NC_136969.1, on the reverse strand, counting down.
GATAAGCCTGTTTTTATTGTAGATGGAGTATTTCTTCCCCCTAGGTAAATTATTCCAAGCCCGGTCTTTTCCTGCTAGTTAGAAGTACTTGCTTTTCCGAGCCGGCACTGACTTGAGAGGTGAGCTGGTGGAGCCGCCATCATTACCATACTTTCTCTCACCATCATAGTAGCATCGTGTACCGGCAGCTTCATTCATGGTATCAACTCTTGCACCGAAGTCTCCCATGAGTATTTTTTTTATATAACAGAACGGAGGAAGGAAAAACAAATGAATAGAAAAAAATAATCCATATATCAACTAGTGTCCTCTGTTCATAAAATATCTGTAACAGTTAGATTTGAACAGCTGTAGGTTGAAATTTGGAGGGAAGCAACTCTGGGGAAGAGAGTTCCAGAGAGATGCAGTTCGGGAAATGAAAGAATTCTGATAGGCAGAAATTCTGCATTATGACTGAGTGACATTCCAGTCATGAGCTCTACCAGATGCCCGTGTAGCACGAGGGAAGGCATGGAGAGGTGGCACCATGGACGCAACTTCGTCTGAGCATTTGCCATAAAATTATCTAAAATAAAGCAAGGGAGGCAACGTTCCTTCTTACTTGTAGGGGAGGTAGTTTATTTGTAAAGGCAAGGTTATTAATAATTCTAACAGCTTTGTTCTGAATTTTGTCTAGTTGCTTTAATGTTACCTCTCCACATCCATTCCACAAGGATGAGCAATAATCAAGCTGAGCACACATGACTCTTATAAATTATAGCTAACTGCTCTTCAGTGAAGAGGTTACGGACTCTGTACAATAATCCAAGTTTTTTGAGGCGGTTTTAGCAAGTGATCTAATATGAGAGGTCCAGGTGAGGGCATTGTTAAGTGAGACGCAAAGAATTTCAATACTTTTGGAGATGGGAATATTAGTAGCACTGAAGGTAATGTACGAATCTGGCAATATCTGTCTATTAGTAAACTGTATATATTTAGTTTTACTAGCATTAAATGAGACAAGGTTGTTTTGTCCCCATTCACTGATCGTAGATAGATCTTGATTTATGGAGATGGTTGTACTGAGTTGAGAGGTAGAGATATTAGACTTTGTAAATGGATGTCTGAGTGTGAATGAACTATGTAGTGTTGAGTCATCTGCATATGAGTGGATGGGATTGTGGGTGACGAAAGAGATCATTAATATGAACCAGGAATAGGGTTGGCGCCAAAACTGATCCCTGTGGCACGCCGGAGTTAATTGCGTGAAAATTGGAATATACATCATCTACTTTTACTCTTATTGTCACTGAGATATGAAGAGTATAGTATACTTGGTCTATTCTTCTTTCATAATCTGAAAAATGTCGTCATAGAATGTCTCGAATTCTTCATCTGTGCTTTGAGAGATGGGCCATAAACTTGTACTAAATTCAAGGTGTATCTTTTGTATAGTTTAATTACAATCCATGCTATTCCGTCGGAACGCTAGTAAATTTAACATTGTTCTCTGCAAGATTTTTGTTGATTAGGAATCCTACTGCACTAACTCATTCATTCTGTCTTCGTCTGTAGTAAAATAGATGGTTGCTGCCTTGGGACTGAGTTAAGTTTTCATCTTTTCTGTGGATCTCGGTCAGACCTATAATATCCCAATTACTGTTTTCTAATTCATTCAATAAGGCATAGAGTTTGTAATCTTCTGCGAGATTTCTTACTTTGCACGTGTAGATTTTCATATGTTTCAATTTGTTTAATGTCATGGTCTCTGATTTGCTGAGACAGTTGTCTACTCACTGTCAATGGCACATCGCCTGTGAGCAGAGGAGGCAGTGCAGTTTGACCTATAGTTGACGATGATGCAACAGATACGACCGAATATTCATTACCAATAGAATTTATGTTTGGCCGTGGGGATTGTGATAAATAATCTCATCTCCTTGCCATAAAGTTTTTGGTGCGATGTAATTCTTTTGCCACCTTATTCATTAGATTCATTGGAGCCCTATATCTATGGGGGGTCTCATGGTACGAGTCGTCCAAGACAGTACTTTGTATACTCGTAATTTGAGGCGTTTCCCTGTCCACCACCCGGGGACGCGCCAGGTAGCAATGGGATCCTCCCTATTGATATTATATATATATATATATATATATATATATATATATAAAATCGTTTTATTATCGAAATAGTTTCCATCAGTGATATACAACAAAATACTGTTCTGCAATGCATAGAATAAATAGCTAAGGAAGATGTGGTGTGAAGTCTTTAACACCACTTAGAGTACGACCCTGAAGATGAGGAAATATAATTTGCACCAGTGTCTTCACTCCTACTGCGGATAGGAAATAAAAACCAGATGATGATAGTGATTAGGATGGCATACAAGAGGATAATGAGATGTAATGTGCAGTGGTATCAAGTCTCTAAACCACTTAGATTAAGACCTATAAGCTCAAGGAAGTGTGTGAATACGTCTCCCAAAAACCACGGGAATCCGTCCCGTTGCCGTTGTGTTCCTGCGTGACTACCCCTCTTGTGGCGCCAAAACATTCCACTGACGGACGCAGGAGCGGCTTTTGATACATAATACCAGGGTTTCAAGGATAATACCACCTACCCAAGCCTCGCTCATATTTTTCCCACACTAAGCATTCCTATCACGGCCCTCTCGAGGCTGTTTTGGTATAGAGGACATTATGACAGTTGTATCTCTTCTGAGCAGCTTAAGTCAACGAAGGCCAGAAGCATGATTCTTACTCGGTGTCGCTTTGCATTGAGATTCTCGAATATTTATGATCAATTCCTTGTATTAACCATGATTTGTTTTTACAAGTGGAACAAAGAAGGGAGAGTGCAGAACTTTCCTGCGTTTATTGTGTTTCGTGCAAAAACAGACCTGATTTACATGGTGAACATTATCGTAGGTTGTATCTGCTCCTTCTGCAACAAATGTATGTTGGTTACGATAAGGACTGATCCTAAATATGTCTGAAAATTCGACTCCTGACTCTCTATTAAAATCCACGACGCTCCGTAGCTACTGTAGACGGTACTGTCATGTTAAAATCCACCGACTTGGAAAACTCGGTCCCACTGCTCTTTCTGCAAAAAATGTATCTTGGTTACGATAAGGGCTGATCTTAAATATGTCTGAAAATTAGACCCCTGATTCTCTTTCAAAATCCACGATGCTCTCTCTACTGTAGATGGTACTGTCATGTTAAAATCTACCGACTTGGAAATCTCGGCCTCACGTTTGGCTCAAGCTATCTTTTGTGAAGCACATTCGATCGTTAGCATCGAATACTTCTCGGAAGCATGGAATAATTCGAAAAGAATACAAACTTTTTGATGGTATAACTGCTTCAGCAAATTATTTCAGATCATGTATCATCCCTTTCCTAAAGTACTGCTCACCATTATGGTCCTAAGTTCCCAGCCACCCTCAGATCGAGTTTTTTTTTTTTTTTTTTTGGGGGGGGGGGGGTTGTGGGGGTGACGATCTCTTATCTTGAACATCGTCGTGCTGTTGGGTGTTTGTGCATGGTAGGAATGTTATACTTATAGTGGTATTAGCGGGGGTTAGAGCGGGTATTTTCATTAAGTATCGGTGGGTCTTGCGGATGATAAGTAAAGTGTATGTTATCAAAATTCATTTCATCAAACTTTCCCCTCTCCAGTCTGGGATAGAACTCACGTCATTTTGGACAACATATTCTTCTCTAACCAGTCGGCCACTACCACTGTCTTCAAACGCCTTGACCGTACATTGTCTTCCTCTGTCTGTATTTCCTTCTGCCTACGACCTCCAGTCTTTCAAATGCAGTGTTTCCAGGCATCTCGAAATGAACGGATCTTAAATTTGGCTCTCTGTTATCTTTTTTATTTTTTCTTGAGGGGAACGATCTGCGGGCCTCTAGCTTTTGGTTCCTTCTTCCTTACATAAAAAAGAAAACGAAAAGAAAAAAATAGGATCTTCCATTATCTCTCCTTCTCTTTTCTCTTTCTGCACCTTCCCTGTTTCTTTTCTCCTTTCCTTGTCGCTTCTTAAGTCTTCCCTTTCCTTCTCACCCTGTTTCTTCCTTCTTCCTTGTCTTTAAATTGTCTCCTTTTCTCCTTCATTCTAGACTATGTCCCTACTTTGTGCTCTCTCCCCCCCACCACTCTCTCTCTCTCTCTCTCTCTCTCTCAAATCTCCTGGTGAGAGCAGGAATAAAACCGAAATTCATGGGAGTGAAGGAGTTAAGGTAGTCTTGGTAGCGGCAGATGATTTTATTCTGCAAGGGAGAGACAACCATCGTGGACGAGAAGGGAGGAGAGATTATCCATTAGCACCTTCATTTAGGTAACTATTTTTCCTTTTATCCTTACTGCCTCCACACGATTTTATTCAGCTCAAGAGAGTTTTTGACACTTGGATGGGTTAACTTTGCCTTCATTTATCCTTTAAGGCTAAATAAATTCCTCCCTAGAGTTGATGTGACAGAAAGTGTTAGGACAAATACACTGAGGTGGTTTGGTCATGTGTGGAGGATGGAGGGCGAGAGACTAGCAAGGAGAGTGCATGTAAGTGAGGTGGAGGGGGCGAGAGGGTGGGGGAGGCCGAGGATGAGATGAAGGGATAGAGTGGAGAGGTACATGAGAGGGGGGGTGAGGTGGGAGCAGGGCAATGAAATGGCGGGGAACAGGGCGACATGGAGGCAATTTGTTTGTGGCCACCCCTTACGGGATTGAGGCGTCTGACAATAGACAGATAAACAGAATTATTCTTTGTTGCATGTTGAATGCTGGGAGAAATATTAACCCCTTCTTTTCTGTGGCCTATCGTGACATCATCATCATCATCGTCGTCATCGTCAAAAACCACATCAATAGTGGTGGTGGTGGTAGTGAGGCCAACACAAAGGCTAGTAGCCTTGTGGGGTAAAGAGGCTCCCAAGCACCTCTTCCTTATCAATCTATTCTCCAGACTACCGATTATCATCCTCTTTTAATACTGACATAGACTGCATGAATAACACACAAGGATATAGTAATGGTACAGAATCAGAAATAATTCCGTAAGGAAGAGGTGTTAAGTAAGCTTGTTAACTGCACCAGAATACTTCATTACTCTATAGTACATGTGTGTTTTGTACATGTGTGTTGTGGCCAATGTACTGTACTCACTCTTATAAACCTGGTATCAAGTACATGTTCACACCTCTTTGTGTTTTATTGATAGGCTGATATTAACCAGGTGATGTGCAGTCTACTATGCTGCTCCCAGGGATGGCCCCACCGGAGGGGTTTTGGGGGGTTACCCCACCAATGTTTTTTTTCCTGAGCTGGTCAAAAATGGAGAGGAGAGACTTTTTAATTCTAACATAAAAGGAGAGGTCTCCGAGAGGACAAAATATTTTTTACATAGGTTTTTCTTTTTATTGATGACAAAGTACACAACACCCTAGTTTCCCTCCTGTCAGAATAGTCTAGGCCAAAATCAAGTACCATGGTACTCAAGGTGGCTGCACCTTGACCCCTTCACCCATGCAACGGTGGCGAGGGGGGGTGGGGGGGTCGGGGCAAATTTGTCTGCACTGCTGCTACTGGTCTGGTTATCAATAACTCCAAATGTCATGACTGGCTCAATGGTTTAATTACACTACTTAATAATTTACAAGGGGTCTATTTTATTGCCAACAATAATTCAGGCTTGGGGCCAAGTTCAGGTGCTTTACTTAAGTACAATTACAATGATTCAGGCTTGGGACTAAGTTCAGGTGCTTTACTTAAGTACAAGTACATTACTTCAGGCTTGGGACCAAGTTCAGGTGCTTTACTTCAGTACAAGTAACAATACAAATTACTTTGTCATAAATTTGCTTTGTTTAGGACACCTGTTTAGTTGGTCAAGCCGCAACGCCAAACGGATCAAGTGGGTCAAAACTGCCCTTAACCCCCCCCCCTCGCAATCATATACTTCTCATCACTGGGTGCGTCTGTTAACTGAGTGCAGAGATGCAAATGCGGCATCCATCCAGTTACCAAGTCTCCACACTTCCCTGCGCCTCACTGTTGCAAGACGTCATCCACAAAGGAATGTCGGTCACTGCAGTGGCTGTTGCTTGCTTGTGGTTGACGGGTCTGCTTTGCCACGGAGACGGGTTACTCTACTGCTACTACTACTACTACTATTACTATACTTCTACTGCTACTACTTTACTACTAATAATACTACTGTACCATGCATGTGTTGAAGTGCTAAAGTCAGTTTGTTTTCAGAAGATAAGTTTTACCAGTAACTAAGGAGACTGTTCTACCTAACTACTAAGATTCATCAAGTTTCACACACACACACACACACACACACACACACACACACACACACACACACACACACACACACACACACACACACACACACACACACACACACACACACACACACACACACACACACACACACACACATCCCTTTCCTGTTTTAACTATATAATGCAAGAGTTAACAGTTACTCCCAGTCCTTCATGTATCCTTCCCCTTTACAGCAATCATGCAGCACCCGTCTGGCAGCAAACCCTCATCTCTTTTGTTAAAGCTGTCGATGGCCCCCTTTACGTCACTTGCAGGTAAAGGCAAAGTCTTGTAGTAGTTTTCTGACAATATATTAAACACCGTCTTGAATCAATAGCCTATACAGCGATGATGGACAATTGCACGTCCAACCCCAGACCCGTTTGGACAGCTACTGATCGCCGGTTCCCATATTCCCACCGACTAGAGAGAGAGAGGCGGTGCGACTACAGAAGTCGTGACTCATACCTTGTAGACATAACACTGAGCGAGCGTTGACCCCCTACGTGGATCCTACTTACAACTGCTTACAACTACTTACAACTACTTACATATTATATTTACATACTATATAATATCTACAAAAAGGTTACAAACAATTTTCCCCCTCATTAAAAAGTGTGTCTCCTGACACAGTGGTGGCCTGGGCATCAAGTCATAATATGGCAAGAATACAAGTGGTCTGAGTATACAGTGAACCGGGACTACATGGGAGTACAATAATAAATGAGATATTGCTACATAATTCACAAAGCTGGATGTAAGAAAGGATTAATATATTTACAGTACATGGCCATGTTGGAAAATAGCATAAACATATAGGTTTGGTCAATTTACAAATATATATATATAATCACAAAATAAGTTTTACTCAGAACTACCATTTACAGGTCTTTTGGTTGTCGCACTAACCTTGTTGCTACACGGAACTCATGCAACCTTTTGTCCATTCGCTTGAGACAACAATACAGGATACAATTGCAATAAAACCTAGAAAACATAAGACAACCGGAAGAAATACAAAGACTGGATGTGACCAGGAGCGGTTAAAAGCTGAAGAGAACTGGTTCATAATGAAATTAGAATTGTTTAGATAGTTCAACATACGTAGGTTTTCTGATGTGATAGAAAGATTGTCTGTTGGTAGATGAAAGGTAGTATTAATAGGTTTGAAGATGTCATACTTGTGGGAGCGGAGTGCGAAGTGATAATGTGTGGCATGGGCTATTATAGACTCAGACTTTACTGTACAGTAATCAGGGGCCTTATATAAACCAATTGCGGATAGTGAACGGACAGGGGTCCCTGGACAAATAAGACTGACTGGAGTTGAGACACTAAAGAAGAAATAGCGGATGTGATTTAGACGAGCATGGTGTACCTGGCTTTTGGGAGCCGGAACAAAGGTACAGACAGGTTGTACTGAGAAGTTACGGACTAAGGCAGATTCGCAAGGAGCAACGCTGCCAGGAAAAATTTTTATGAGGTACGCAGCACAAACACGAAAGTTGGGTGTGAGAAGGGCACATCTACCGAGGTCACTTGAGGAGAGGAAGGCAATATAGAGATGGTCATGGGAGAGAAGAAAGTACTCTGAAGAGATAGAGGCTTGTACTAGGGAGTTATTGTACCAGAAGGGAAAAGGAATGATATGAAAGAGATCGAGTATGATGGAAGAACGAAGAGGAATATGAACAATTATATCTTTAGTAAGGAATGTGGCTTCTAGTATTAGGTAGTAGTGTTCTAAAGGGGAAAATGGAATTATAGGAGACAAGCCGAATGTTGAGTGACCCCATTCCAAGGTAGAACGAAGGTCAGAGAGAGATACTAAATCTAGGGTCACACGACTATCAACAGCATTGACTTAAATACGAATTACGCTAGTAACTTGGGAGACAAGAGAGTCCAGAGAAACCTGCAAATTATCAACATGTAATTTAACACACATCAACTCTGAAATAATATTAGTCTGTGATACTTCACGCTTAAGAACAATCGTAAAATTATTTTAACTATTAGTAACATCATGTAGATGGTGACTCATCTGTTGCATCATCAAATGTTCAATACGTAACATTTTGTTTTGGGACTCGAGGGCATTGGATAATTGGATTAAGTCCTTTTCATAACCAGAAAGTTCACGGTTAGTCGCTACACCAAATAATCCACTGAGGATTTCTCCTCCAAGGTCAAAGAGTCCACGTTTCACTCGTGAGCGACCCACAGGCGTTTGGTGAGGGAAGGAATCTTGAAGATGGTTGAACTGATAACGAATATAATCTAATTTCCAGCAGATGGGTAGGTAGAGTGGGTACAAAAATGTGTCATTGGGATGTCGATTTCTAATTTCTGACAAGAGTCCCTGCAGGTCGTCTAGCTGACGTGCAAGGTCAGGCAGGGCGATGGCCACGGCGGCCAGCGGCTCTAGGTCATATCGCAAAGAGACTATGTCTCTGACGACCATTACCTCGCCTCCTGCGCCAACCAAGGCCCCGGGCCGTACGGCACCATCGTCCTCACCCGATCCAGACCCAACCAGAGTCAGCACTGTCAGCATGTAGACCCACAGCATCTTTCCTATAAAATGAGGTGATCTTAGAGGTGATGTTGATACAGATGTTAACGACGGTATGAGATGATAACGTTATGCAAGAGATTTAGTGGCAGAACGCAACTTGGCACGATAGTCATTAACAGTAGGGGAAGGCTGAATAGTAATGTCAGAAGGAAGGTTTAGAGAAGAGGAAGAAGGCTGAGTGGGAATTTGTTGTGGGGGTGTGGACTCTCTTAGTGGTTCCTCCAAGACTATGCGTTTTGATGCACGTTTGAGATGATCTGCATGCACCCATGTCGTCTCTGCCTTGTGCGGATCTCTTAATTCGAATTTATTACCTTTATGAGATATGACACGGAAGGGACCCAAGAATTTACTGTTTAGTTTTGATTCTCTGTCATGATCTAGGGCAAAAACTAAGTCACCTACCTGGATGGCAACATCAGTGGCAGCGGCATGTTGGTTACGTACCATCTCCTCATTTGTAAGGGCCAGATTATCCTGAACATATTTATGAATTTTCTGGAAGTTGGATAGGTTTACTCGCACATAGTTATCGTAGTCGTAGATCGGATCAGGCTTGGATTGCGACAGTGAATAAGATAGTCTTTTGTCAAAGCCATATATGATGAAGAATGGTGTTTCTTCAATTGACTTATTGATGGATGAATTAATTGAAGCAGTTACCTGTGGAATACATTCATCCCAGGTGGAAGTCTGATCTCCCACTATGTGACGCAGACTCTCCAATATCTTTCTATTCTGGCGCTCTACTAGGCCATTCGAGGTTGGATGATGGGCCTCTATATTGCATTTCTTAATTCCGTATCGAAGACAAACTTCTTCCAGAACTGAATTATTGAACTCTGACCCGTTATCAGTTAAAATTACTTCTGGTGTTGTGAAAGGGCAAAAAACTGAATTAATAAAGGCATGTGCTACTGCGTTAGCAGACTTTCCATGCAATGGAACTAAGATAACAAATCTAGAGAAATGATCGACTGCCATTAACAGATAAACGAAGCCAGATTCTGTACAAGGCAGCTTCAGAAGATCGAGAGAGACAGTTTGCCAAGGTTTTGATGGTACTGGGTACTGCAATATAGGAGCAGGTTGACTGGTTGTCCCCTTGTGACGGGCACATGATAAACATGCACTGCAGAGCGCTTCTATATCCTTTCGCATATTGGGCCAATAATATGACAGACGTGCTTGCCGTAAGCTTCTGTCTTTGCCAGGGTGTGATGCATGAGGGGTGTCGTGGATTAAATGGAGGGCAGCAGGAATTAAGTCTGTTGGAATGACTAGTTGCTTAACTTCGCGATGAGGTACGTTGTTACCTGTCAGTACTGAGTTTTTATAGAGCAATTCATTGTTGAGGAAGAAATCAGATACAGGGACTGGTAACTTTGGCAGAGAAGAATCATCGCCTGACTCTAGGAAATATATGACCTGTGACCATACGGGGTCCTCATGCTGGAACCTACGTAGTGCGTCATAACTGAACGCTAAGTTTACGTCGCAACTGGTTGAGACTGTGGCAATCTGCCGAGAGAGGGGATCGGCTACGACACTGGATTTTCCAGGAACGTATTCAAATGTTGGATTATAGTCAGTCACAATGACTGCCCAACGTGCAAGTCGACCGGTAAGGTTACGTCCCCGATACAAGTCACATAAGGGAAGATGGTCGGTTTGGATGTGAACAGGATATCCGTAGATGATGTCGCGGAAATGTTTTAGGGACCAGACCACGGCAAGGGCTTCCCAGTGAGTTACACTGTAATTCTTTTCCGCTGAGTTTAGCACACGGCTAGCATAGGCAATGATACGTTTCTTTCCTTCGGAGTCATATTACATAAGAACGGCACCTAGGCCTACTCCGGAAGCATCAGTACAGAGAAGAAATGGTTTAGAATAATCAGGGAATGCCAAAACTGGTGATTGTGCTAGAGCAGTTTTCAGTGTTGTGAATGCGGTTGCCCGTTCATCAGCCCACACAAAAGGCGCATCCTTCTTTACCAATTTTGTTAACGGCACAGCTATCTAGGCGTATGCTTGTATGAACCTTCTATAATACCCACTGAGACCGAGGAAACTGCGTACACCGTCGGTGTTGGTTTGAGTTGGGAAATTCGTCACGGCTCTAAGCTTGTCATCTGATGTGTGAATTCCGTGAACGTCAACAACATGTCCTAGGAATTGGAGTTTCTTACGTAAAAAGTCACACTTTGATAGTTTGATCTTAAGTCCAGCTTGTTTGAGTCTAGTGAACACTTCGGCTAACTTTTCTAAGTGTTCCTCCACTGAGTGACTAGCGATTATGACATCATCTAGATAAGCAAAAACTGAGTGACCTATCATGCCGGCGAACTCTGTATGAATTAGTCGCATGAACGCTGAAGGTGTATTTCTCAAACCGAATGGAAGTCTACGGAATTTTTAATGACCGGATGGAGTACTGAAGGCAGTGATAGGACGAGATGATTCTTCCATCTCGACTTGCCAATAACCACTTAAAAGATCTAGGGAGGAAAAAACACAATTGTTTTCGCCTAAGGATTCCAGCAAATTAGTGAGTACAGGAATTGGAAATCTGTCCGGGACAGTCAGTGCATTCACGCGTCTGTAATCTATGACTGGTCATAACTCACCACCTTTCTTTGGAACCAGAAATAGTGGGCTGTTCCACGGGCTATCAGAGTGTTCAATGACCTCATTATCCAACATGTCCTGAATAAGACGGTCGGCTTTTGACGTTGGCTATGTGGTAAACGGTAGGCAGGAATATATACTGGCTGAGCACCTGGCTGTAATCTAATATTGTACTTTACCAAATTTGTTTTGCCCATATTCTCACCGGGTAAGACTACTACTTCGCGATAGTCTCGCAAGAGATTAATTAATTGATGTCGGTGTTCCGGGAAATCACTTTGTTTCACATGAGAATCAAGGTTAGATGGAATACTGGTGGACTGAGCAACTGAGCACACATCGGCAACAGGATATGGGAAATCCTGGCACACACGTACGGCCGCTGAGTAAACCAAGAAATCGCCAATCTGAGTTCCCGTTCGTAAGGTGTAAGCGGCGTTTGTTGTGTTTGCAATATACAAGTAGCATAAACCATCCTCCAGCACCGTACACAACGCCGACTCATAAGCTAAGCCATTCATACAACACGTCTCAGGTAAGGTTAGTACATCCACTCCTGCTTTTGCACCCACAACACGAACAGAGACTTTGGTAAACTTGTGAGGCAACAAAATTGTGCACTGATTTGTTACTGCACGTCTTATCTCTGCGTGTTGTAAAACATCAATCACACTATCTGAGGTAGTTAAATGAGACGTGTCTGAGTCGGCGAGTGTGCCACTGTCAGAGGGGTTGATACGATCTATAATTGAATGCTCAGAGGATGTAGTACTAGATGGTAGTGTACCTGGCTGTTCAGGTAACGGCGTGTGTATTTGGTTACTCTTAACTACTGTTGGAATCATGTGAGACTTAATAACTGAGTCGGTTTGGGAAAGTACCGGACGTGGATATTCCATACTAGATATTGGGAAACCATTGACATGTACACAACGAGAAGCAGGGAGGAGAGCAATGGCTTCTTGGGCCATTGTCGAAAAGCCAATGAGAGTGTCCGCTGGATACCTAAGATCATTAGTGACATGAAACTCTACGTCAAAGGGTCTTAAGGCTTTATCAAATTGTACTTCTAGTGTGATCTTTCCTTTGACCTGAAATTCTGAGCCATCCACACCGCATAGGCGAATGTCAGGTGGTTCGAGGATCCCAACTCTTTTAGTTATTTTCCTAATGTTGTTTAAAGAGGTATCTGAGATTAGATTTACCATAGATCCGCTGTCCATAAAGAAAGAGGTTTGTACCCCTTCGCTCCATCCTAGAATGACTAAGCCTGAAGATGTTATAGGTCCTACCTGACGAATGGGGAGTTGATTTTCTGTTGCCTTATTTTCAGACACCGGCGGATCTTCTACTGTTACGTTATATTTCTCCGATCCGAGCGCTCGTCTTCCCCCGACTGACGGTTCTTAAGATAACGGCACTCGTCCGTGGATTGAGTTGTGCTATTCTTATGGTACTTGCAAGTTAGACGTCGGGACCGCGAAGGTGCGCGCGGGCGTTCCCGTGAGCGAAAACGTCTTTCTTTGTATGCACAGCTAGACTTTCTATGACCTACATTACCGCAGTGCCAGCACGTAATTGAGAATTGTTTGCTTCGTCGCAGAGTTGAATTGTCACGACCGCTGGAAGGTGAACGATATTGTGAGTGAGACCGATTACTAGGTTCGGTTCTTGTAGTTGGCCGCGAACGCGAGGGATCAGATGAAGTGATGCTGGTGTGTAGTACTCTCGCAGTACCACTTGCAGAGGGAGAGGGTGAACTGTAAGAATCGACCTGGCGAGTGAAGTCTGTTCCTGACCTCTCTACAATTGTTTTACTGACATCCATTATTTTGTGTCCTGGTTTTAAAGCCAACTTGTAGTGCTATCTGTTTTGGGGAGTCCGAAAGCCAATTGAGAAATCTAAAGTAACCGAACAAGTCTGCAAAATTATTTAATGTAATCATGATCTCCCCGTTGTGTTCTGTTACCCATTGAGTACCACGGAATAATTGGCGCAACTCTGAACTCGTCGCCCTCATAGTAGCGGCTGCCTCAATTACTTTTGCATGTTGGGAATGTACCTTCATGTCTTCCTGCATTTGCCTGAGGAGATTAGTTAATCCTATAAGGGACGCAGAATTGGAATGTTGGCAACAGTATTGAATAAGCCGTTGGCTAAACATGTAACATATTCTATAGTCTGGCGCGTCCCCAGCCCGTCTCCTCGACTCTCGTCCCCAGCCACTCCCCCCCCCCCTCCTCTCCCTTAGTTATTTTCTCTTCCTCCTTCCTTCCTGTTTCCTTCCTTCCTTCCTTACTTCTTTCCTTCCTTTCTTTCTTCCTTCCTTCATTCATTCCTTTCTTCCTCTTCCTTCCTTCCTTCCCTGCTTCCTTCATTCATTCCTTTCTTCCTTCCTTCCTTCCTTCATTCATTCATTCCTTTCTTCCTTCCTTCCCTCCTTCCTTCATTCATTCCTTTCTTCCTTCCTTCCTTCCCTCCTTCCTTCATTCATTCCATTCTTCCTTTCGTCCTTCCTTCCTTCCCTCTTTCCTTCCTTCCTTCCGTCCTTCCTTCCCTCCTTCCTTTCATCCATCCCGTCTGTCTGTCTGTTGTCTATTAGGTATCTCCATATATACATACTAATGGCCTACCTACCGTCCTACCTACTGTACATATCTACTTACTTACCTACCTACCTTCGTATCTACTTACCTACCAGCCTACCTACCTATTTATCTTCTTATCTACCTTCCTACCTACTTACCTACCTACGGACCTATCTACCTTCTTAACTTTACTCTAGCCTACCTACCGAACTGCCTACCTACCTACCAACCTACTTACCTACCTACCTACCAACCTACTTACCTACCCACCTATTTCTCTGTCTACCTACCTACCAGTCTACCTACCTACCTACCTACCTATCTAAGTACCTACCTACTTTGCATACTTCCTTATCTACCTACTTACCTACCTACTGACGTTTATTCTTGCCTACCCACTTGCCCACGTTCTTCAGTTAGCTGTAACTGCCCAGCCTCAGTACTGATGCACACACACACACACACACACACACACACACACACACACACACACACACACACACACACACACACACACACACACACACACACACACACACACACAGTCAAAGGCCTTCCTCTCTCTGTCTCTGTCTCTGTCTCTCTCTCTCTGTCAGTCTGTCTGTCTATCTGTCTGTCTGTCTGTCTGTCTGTCTGTCTGTCTCTGTCTCTCTGTCTCTCTCTGTCTGTCTGTCTGTCTGTCTGTCTGTCTCTCTCTCTCTCTCTCTCTCTCTCTCTCTCTCTCTCTCCCTGGATGGATGACTATTCAAAAACGTACATACACAGACACACACAGACACACAGACACAGACACACACACACACACACACACACACACACAGTAAACGGCCTTCCTCTCTCTCTCTCTCTCTCTCTCTCTCTCTCTCTCTCTCTCTCTCTCTCTCTCTCTCTCTCCCTCTCAAGTGCCTAATTGTATGAAAATGTAGAGCTATAAGATAACGTGTATACACCTACATACGTACATACATACATACA
This sequence comes from Coenobita brevimanus, assembly GCF_032717465.1. Taxonomy (NCBI): domain Eukaryota; kingdom Metazoa; phylum Arthropoda; class Malacostraca; order Decapoda; family Coenobitidae; genus Coenobita; species Coenobita brevimanus. The sequence goes on along the minus strand of NC_136969.1, from coordinate 25,132,983 downwards.
CACGCACACACTAAATACACACACGCACACACTTCATGCACACGCACACACTTCATACACAAGCACACACTTCATACACATGCACACACTACATACACACACGCAAACACTTCATACATACACGCACACTTCACACACACACACACACACACACACACACACACACACACACACACACACATCTACATACATATATCAAAATGTGCACACACTACATACATATATGTATACATACAAGCACACACATCACGAAGCATATACGTACAGTACACACACTCATAAACACCAACACCTATACGTCAAACACACTCACATACACACCTACACATGTACGTCACATACACACACGCACACACGCCATACTGATAAGACTGTTTATACTTACACACCTACACATGTACATGAAATATACTCACATAACTACACACACGCACACGTCACACTGATATGATTGTACACACACACACACACACACACACACACACACACTCACGCAAGTATTCTAAGGTAGGACTTGATGGTGGGGAAAGGAGTGTGTGTGTGTGTGTGTGTGTGTGTGTGTGTGTGTGTGTGTGTGTAACACACTCAAACTAAGGCAAGACCATGAATATTGTCCACTATACTCTTTTTACTCTAACTTGGCCTAAAACTCCCCTATTTCCGTCCTGAATGCTGAGTTGTGGCAATAGATGACACTGGAAGATGATGCTGGTCACGAAGAAGTGCTGAGGCAAGGTTATAGAGCCATGGCATTGTACTTTCTGCCACTGAACTACATGAAATCAGCTGCAAAAGAACGAAAATCTGGGCCAAGTGAAAGTGAAAAGAATATATCTCCCGCAGTTTATATATAATGTTTTTGTACGAACATTTATATCAACAGTTACCTTTTTTTCCTTCATAATATGTAAGAACGACGTCGAACCAAGTTTCTGAAAAGATCCAGGAATGTAAGAGTTCTCTGTGGTAAGAAATTAAGGAGAAAAGTGTTGTGGGTGATGGTGGAGCATTGCGGTGAGATGTGCAGGCACACGCATGACTGTACACACACACACACACACACACACACACACACACACTCTCTAATGGAACTTGCTGGTGGGAAAATGTGTGTATGTAACTGGTGGTGTGAGAGGTTGCCATGGTAACACACGGGCACCTCCCACTAGTCAACCAAAGACTTCTTTAGCAATATATTTTTTGACAAGGCTGATTAACAACCTTTTGTACGTTTTTTATGCAGATTATGGTAAAGCTTGAAGTACAGTATTTATACAGCACAGTAGGAGAGCAAGGTGTAATAAGCAAAATAAATAGCTAAGGAAGAGGTGCTAG
>NC_136969.1:25079148-25126648 GCF_032717465.1 Coenobita brevimanus | reverse complement strand
GCGTTCTGACGTCGTGCATTGTGTGACCTACGGGGGGAGGGGGATGAAGATTGTCTGTACACCCTCCCCCCCAACAAATTACTTAAAAGAAATAATGCGTGTACTCTATTGGATGACGTGGATGTGGACGTATTATAGCTACATATTTACACGGTACAGCAATTCCACTATGACACGAGCTGTTGACAATGCTGGTGCTCTTGGGTCTAAAGAAGCTATTTTTTCGGTGACAATCCCTACTAAGAAATGAGTTCATTATTCACACACTCGTCGGGCAAGGGAGATACAATAATCCTGGTTAACATCTGTTTATTTCGAAGGTGCCCTGAGATTTATGAAAAGTCCCAAACACTCCTTGCTAATTAAACAGCCGATGGAAAATATGTTAAATACCGTTGTTAAATTTGTCAACATTTACAAACAACCACACTGATATATTTCCAGAGGTAGATTTTTGTGTTTTGGCGTCGTAGAGGTACACACTATCTCTAAACTCCCATCTTCTCTATGCCCCCTACTCCAGTCACCCTTCCCTACCCCCTCACCTCTTCCCTACCCCCTCACCTCTTCCCTACCCCCTCATCTCTTCTCTACCCCCTCACCTCTTCCCTACCCCCTCACCTCTTCCCTCTACTCCCTCCCCCCTTCTCTACCCCCTCACCTCTTCCCTACCCCCTCCCCCCTTCCCTACCCCCTCCCCTCTTCCCTGCCCCCTCCCCTCTTCCCTCTACCCCCTCCCCTCTTCCCTCTACCCCCTCCCCTCTTCCCTCTACCCCCTCCCCTCTTCCCTCTACCCCCTCCCCTCTTCCCTCTACCCCCTCCCCTCTTCCCTCTACCCCCTCCCCTCTTCCCTCTACCTCCTCCCCTCCTCCCTCTACCCCCTCCCCTCTTCCCTCTACCCCCCTCCCCCCTTCCCTCTACCCCCTCCCCCCTTCCCTACCCCCTTACCTTTTCCATACCTCGTCACCTTTTTCTTCAACCCCTCACCACTTCCCTCTACCCCCCTCACCACTTCCCTCTACCCCCTCACCTCTTCCCTCTACCCCCCTTACCTCTTCCCTCTACCCCCCCTCGCCTCTTCCCTCTACTCCCTCGCCTCTTCCCTCTACCCCCTCCCCTCTTCCCTACCCCTTCATCTTTTCCCTCTACCCCCTCCCCTCTTTCCTCTACCCCCTCCCCTCTTCCCTACCCCCTCCCCTCTTCCCTACCCCCTCCCCTCTTCCCTACCCCCTCCCCTCTTCCCTACCCCCTCACCCCTTCCCTACCCCCTCACCTCTTCCCTCTACTCCCTCCCCCTTCTCTACCCCCTCCCCTCTTCCCTACCCCCTCACCTCTTCCCTCTACCCCCTCCCCTCTTCCCACTACCCCCTCCCCTCTTCCCTCTACCTCCTCACCTCTTCCCTCTATCCCCCTCCCCCCTTCCCTACTCCCTCCCCTCTTCCCTGCCCCCTCCCCTCTTCCCTCTACCCCCCTCCCCTCTTCCCTCTACCCCCTCCCCTCTTCCCTCTACCTCCTCCCCTCCTCCCTCTACCCCCTCCCCTCTTCCCTCTACCCCCCTCCCCCCTTACCTCTACCCCCTCCCCCCTTCCCTACCCCCTTACCTTTTCCATACCCCGTCACCTTTTTCTTCAACCCCTCACCTCTTCCCTCTACCCCCCTCACCACTTCCCTCTACCCCCTCACCTCTTCCCTCTACCCCCTCACCTCTTCCCTCTACCCCCCTCGCTTCTTCCCTCTACCCCCCTCGCTTCTTCCCTCTACCCCCTCCCCTCTTCCCTACCCCTTCATCTTTTCCCTCTACCCCCTCCCCTCTTCCCTACCCCTTCATCTTTTCCCTCTACCCCCTCCCCTCTTTCCTCTACCCCCTCCCCTCTTCCCAACCCCCTCCCCTCTTCCCTACCCCCTCCCCTCTTCCCTACCCCCTCACCCCTTCCCTACCCCCTCACCTCTTCCCTTTACGTCCCCTTCTCTCTCCCCGCTACCAGTCAAACCTCCCCTACCCTCACACATCTGCTCTCCACCACTCAGGTTGAATTTTTCCATTGACACGAGGAAAGAAGAGGATTTTCGCACGACCAAGCAGGCAGAGGATATTTACACGGCCAGGCAAGCAAAGGATATTCACCTACACGGCAGACAACAGGAGTGTGAAATAATAGCTTTCTCCCCAAGTAAAAGGTATTTGAACCATTTTTAAACTTTTTGAAATTTGAAATATTTTTTTCTGAGCTTTTCTCACATCGTACACTTAGTCATGCTTTTTGTTTATGGATAAAAGATGTTTGTGTGATTTTCGCACACACACACACACACACACACACACACACACACACACACACACACACACACACACACACACACACACACACACACACACACACACACACACACACACACACACACACACACACACACACACACACACACACACACACACGAGCACAGGCACACGCACCACACACGCACACGCACAAAAATTCTCTCTCTCTCTCTCTCTCTCTCTGTCTCACTCTGTCTGTCTGTCTGTCTGTCTCGCTCTCGCTCTCTCTCGCTCTCTCTCGCTCTCGCTCTCACTCGCTCTCGCTCTCGCTCTCGCTCTCGCTCTCTCGCTCGCTCTCGCTCTCTCTCTCTCTCGCAGATAAATTTTGCACGAGAGCACTGATAGCTGTGTGGTGGTTGTGATGTCAGCGGTGTTGGTGGTGGTGGTGTGTGGTTGTGATGGTGGTGGTAGTACGTGGTTGTGGTAGTGGTGATAGTGTCATGCTGGTGGTTGTATGATGATGGGGTGTGGTTGTGGTGGTGGTGGTAGTGTGGCTATGGTGATGGTACAGTATGGCTGTGAAGAACCTAAAGGAAGGAAGGATGTGTGGAATGGGAAGGAATTGGATGACAAGTCGAGGTTAGAAGACACTGACTTTAGTTTGCAATATACTGTAATGTTGGTGTTATGGAAAATAAATCTCTCAGGGAAATGCGCTACGAAGCCTTCTATGCCACCCAGAATAAGGGACATAGGCTCAGCAGTAGCATATAGTGCGTACTTTGGCCTAATTGATATTTGCTCCACAAAATGCGATGGAAACGCCGGAGGACGAGATGTCAACCCTGGCCAGAGAGATGGCAACTGCAGGCGAGGGGGAAGGCGAAGCTGCAGCCCCAGAAGATAAGGTTGCAACCTCAAGACGAGATAGCAACCTCAGAAGACGAGATGGCAACCTCAGAAGACGAGATGGCAACCTCAGAAGAAAGGGTGGCAACTACGGAAGAAATGGCAGCTGTAGACGACGAGGTGGCCGCTCGAGAACATGGCAAGCCCTGCAGAGGAACTAGTGCGGCGTGTGTTGTAGCTTGTATTGATAGGTGATGTGGTAGGGAGGGTAGCAGCAGCTGTGGCGGCACCTGCATAGCGTTACTCTGGTAGGCATTGCATTCCTTAGGCACCTTTGATGTTCCTGTATTTCCCCAGGCGATGCAGAGACGGCTGCCAGGGAGAGATGAGACGGCCGAGAGACCAGGGGAGACCGATCGAGAGACCAAGGGAGACCGGAGAGCCTGCAGGGAGATGGGAGCGCCGGACAGGACAGGTGACAGGTTGTATTTTTCTTTGTATTTTCCTTTAGGGTGTGATTGTGTGTGCGTGATTTTTTTTTTTTTTTTTTTTTTTGCGGTGTGTGTGTGTTTAGTTCCCAGCATACTAGGCTGGGTGTGGCAGGTAGGTGGGTCTGGGGAGGGAGGTGGGGTGGGGGGAGGCGGGAAAGGGGGGACTTCTTCCACTTCCATCTTCCTCTCTGTCTGTCCTGTCTGCCTGTCCTCAGCGCAGTCGAACGTGCTGGGATGGTGTGTCTGTCTGTTAGTGTCTGTCTGCTTTAGTGCTTCTTTCTCTTCCCCATCTTTACTTTTTTATGCGCTTTTTCTTTTTCTGTCGTTCTAGAGTGAGCGTGATGGAGAGAGGGTAGAGGTGCGAGTAGGAGCGAGGGAGCGAGTTGGAGATAGACATAGGACCTACTACATAATATTAATTGCTAAAGGTATCTTGCCCGTATTTAACTGATATACTTTGATAATACTTGAAACATTTGCTCTAGTCCAATACTTTCGTGATATACTTTGAGATACTTTGATATATAAAATCTTCTGCCAGAGTAACCTAACAGCTGCTGCCATTGCTACTTGTATACTTTGTAAATGTATTGTAATTATAAACTCTTGTAAAACAATAAAGATTATAAAAGAATCAGCTGTATATCAACTTTACTTTGCCCTTTATGGTATTACAAATGACTAAAATACAATATCACAGAAAAAGTAAAGTATGCAAAGAAAGCATACAATGCTATACTCTAGTTCCCAAAGACATGGAACAGAGTACACAGTAGACTCCAGCACAAGTTAACTTGCTGGTATAAACTCTTGGGTATAAAAACCCACAATTCAACTTTGACTTTATATCAGTTCCACGATCTCGAAAAATCCTAATTTCAAAAAGCACTCCAATTTGGACTTAGGATTTTTTTGAGTGACTGGATCTGGTATAAGTCTTAAGGGCACCAAAACCCTTACTTCGGACTTAGACTTTATACCCACCAGAGAAGTGGGTATAAAGTCTAGGGATATAAAAGCCCTACTTCAACTTAGAAACTGTGACCAAAAGAGGAGGAGGGGGGGGGTACAACACCTACTTTACTTAAAAAAAAAACTCTACGGATGGAAAAAAAAACCCCCGTTTCAACTAGAAACTCTACGGATGTAAAACCCCTATTTCAACTTAGAATATTTTAGGGCTATTGTGTAAAATCTACGGATGCAAAACCATTATTTCGGACTTTGTGCAGACCCCTCCGCCAGGTACAGCAAAACCAGTACTTTGGTCAGCTATGGTTTATTGATGGGTAACTACAGTATTTGTACAAGACAGACTAGCTTCATTACTTAGTGCAATTAGCACTGCCTCGACTAGCAGTAATAGCCTTATTTCGGCTGTTTATAATCCTCCAGAGTTATTTCCTCTGGTGCCTGCAGTTTATTCATGTTACTGCCAGACTTTTATACTCTGGTGCTGAAGCTTCTGTACACTGGCCCTCCAGGTCATCTCGCTGGTTGGTAGTTTTCATAGTACTTCTTATCTTAGTGTTCTCCATTCAGGTTTTCCCAGGTGTACTTAAAGTATCTTGATAAGGAAACCTGCAATGAGTGTACTGCAGACACACTGCATGTAAGTCTGACCAGCTATTGTATCCAGTTTATGTAATGGTGTTCTTTACCCATGTCCTATTTCAGAGTAGATCCAGATACTCCTATGTATCCCTTCACTAGTGCTGTTATCAAAGCCTTCTTGCCATCCGTCAGTGAAAGTTCTAAGTCTATTGTGCAGTCAGGATTACCCCTTCGTTAAAGTCCAAATGAGGTACTGAAGTGAGTATACTGCACCTTTATCAGAGTTCATCAAGCCAGATCTAAAGACTATCAGTTCTCAAAGCAGCTAAGTTAAAGTATCAAGGCTTGACTGCCATAGGTAGTGCTAAGTTAATATGAAGGCTTGGGGCCATAGGTAGTGCTAAGTATGAAGGCTTGAATGCCATAGGTGATGCTAAGTTAATATGAAGGCTTCAATGCCATAGGTAATGCTAAGTTAATATGAAGGCTTCAGTGCCATAGGTAATGCTAAGTTAATATGAAGGCTTCAGTGCCATAGGTAATGCTAAGTTAATGTGAAGGCTTGAATGCCATAGGTGATGCTAAGTTAACATGAAGGCTTGAATGCCATAGGTAATGAAGGGAGGTGTGACTCACTGGGTATTGATTCACTATCCTTTGGTCCTATTCACCCCTATTTAGTAACCATGTGGTAGGTAAGGTCCAGGGATAATAGGTAAAGTATCTGGATCTCCTCTAATGGCTGGAATAAAATTACTATTATTTACTGCATGTGTATAGATAAGCTGGTCAATTACAGTATTTGTACATGATTAAGTGTCCTATTCAGATAAAATTTTCAAAGTAAAACATCAGTGGGAATTAAGCTTTGTCTCTGGATCCTAACTCTGCAGTTCATACCATATTGTTGTTTGTTGTCAGCCTAAGTAGGTATTTAACACCACCAGTCCAGTCCTTTATTCCGGCAATCTTTACAAGGTGTTTTCCTCTATAGGATAAAAAGTGTCAGCAACAGCAGTCCTAACTAGTTGGTTCATTATTTCCAAGTGTCATTTATCAGATGCAAATTCTTGTGTTTTTTTCAAGACCAAGGATCTTTCTAGCCAGGACAGGATTCTCATCACGTCAAAGGCGAAGAGAGGCAGTGTGTGAAGGTCCAGTTTTATTGTACCCATGTCATATATAATCTGGCCAAAGTTCTTCAAAGTCTTATATTCCAGGACTTAAATGGGCATCTCTCTGGGCAGGGTGGCGAATTTTGATCGGCTGAATGGCGAAGAGGCGAGTAGTGGTGGTGTCATCGATGGTGTGGCTAAGACAGGCGAGGAGTGGAGATGTGGATGGAGTGGCGAAAAGTATGGCCTCTGGAATGTCGGTCTGGCTGCTGTCTTCCCACGTGATCATACCTGCGGGAGAAAGTTTGAGGAGATCACACTGCACAGGTACAGAGTTTGTTTTTAGTTCTAATGATTTCATCCGTGTCTGCTTCCTCCGCCTGCACTGAAGCCAGCTGGAGTATAATATTCAAGGAGAAAGTGTTTAAACTGTGGGAAATTTTCAGAGTAAAAGGAAAGAATCAGTTATAATAGTCCTAGAGAGGGCCCTGGGGTGTGGTGAGGTGATGGGTTGGGGTGATGGGTTGGGGTGATGGGTTGGGGTGATGGGTTGGGGTGATGGGTTGGGGTGATGGGTTGGGGTGAAGGGGGTGGGGTGAGGGGGGTGGGTTGGGGTGAGGGGGGTGGGTTGGGGTGAGGGGGGTGGGTTGGGGTGAGGGAGGTGGGTTGGGGTGAGGGGGGTGGGTTGGGGTGAGGGGGGTGGGTTGGGGTGAGGGGGTGGGTTGGGGAGAGGGGGGTGGGTTGAGGAGAGGGGGGTGGGGTGAGAGGAGGGTGGGGTAAAATGGGGGAGTGGTGGGGTGAGGGGGTGAGGCGGGCGGGGGGGGGAGGCGGGCGGGGGGGTGAGGCGGGCGGGGGGGTGATGCTGGCGGGGGGGTGAGGCGGGCGGTGGGGTCAGGCGGGCGGGGGTGAGGCGGGCGGGGGTGAGGCGGGCGGGGGTGAGGCGGGCGGGGGGGTGAGGCGGGCGGGGGGGTGAGGCGGGCGGGGGGGTGAGGCGGGCGGGGGGGTGAGGCGGGCGGGGGGGTGAGGCGGGCGGGGGGGTGAGGCGGGCGGGGGGGTGAGGGGGGCGGTGGGGTGAGGGGGGCGGTGGGGTGGGGTGGTGGAGGGGGACGGTGGGGTGAGGGGGGTGAGGGGAGGGAGAATAGGGAAAAGGAGAGGGAGGTGCAAGGAGTGGGGGAGTAGGACGAAGCCAGCAGCTAGACGAAAGAGGGAGAAGGTGAATAGGGAATAAAGCATATCCATTCCAGTACTCAGTAATACACAGTCCAACCCATCCACTATCCAATCCAGTCCATCCCATCCCCACGATACTCAACGCAACTCAACCCAGCCCAACCCAACCCCACCCCACGACATCCAACCCAGCCCAACCCAACCCCACAACATCCAACCCAGCCCAACCCAACCCCACAACATCCAACCCAACCCAACCCCACAACATCCAACCCAACCCAACCCCATGACATCCATCCCAACCCAACCCCACGACATCCATCCCAACCCAACCCCACGATATCCATCCCAACCCTCCACAACATCCAATTCTTCCTTCAGTGTAAAGCCCTTTCAACCAACCCCACCTTATATAACCATCCCAACCCCACAATATCCACACCAACCCCACATCAAATAGTTTTCAGGTATAAAGACAAAAGTAATTGAGGTATGATAAAAGATTTCCAGATTTTATTAAACAAAAGGTAGGTTTTATTTTGAGCTGGCTTCATCAGTAGAGTTGTCAGCGATCAGGAAGGCTCTGGTGGGTAGGTGGGTGGCAAGTGGTAGGTGGGTGGTAGGTGGGTGGTAGGTGGGTGGTAGGTGGGTGGCAGGTGGGTGGCAGGTGGGTGGCAGGTGGGTGGCAGGTGGGTGGCTGGTGGGTGGCAGGTGGGTGGCAGGTGGGTGGCTGGTGGGTGGCAGGTGGGTGGCAGGTGGGTGGCTGGTGGGTGGCAGGTGGGTGGCAGGTGGGTGGCAGGTGGGTGGCAGGTGGGTGGCTGGTGGGTGGCAGGTGGGTGGCTGGTGGGTGGCAGGTGGGTGGCTGGTGGGTGGCAGGTGGGTGGCAGGTGGGTGGCTGGTGGGTGGGTGGCGGGTGGTGGGTGGCGGGTGGTGGGTGGCGGGTGGTGGGTGGCAGGTGGGTGGCGGGTGGTGGGTGGCAGGTGGGTGGCAGGTGGGTGGCGGGTGGTGGGTGGCAGGTGGGTGGCGGGTGGTGGGTGGCAGGTGGGTGGCGGGTGGTGGGTGGTAGGTGGGTGGTAGGTGGGTGGTAGGTGGTGGGTGGTGGGTGGCGGGTGAGTGGTGGGTGGCGGGTGAGTGGCGGGTGGCGGGTGGGTGGCGGGTGGCAGGTGGGTGGGTGGCGGGTGGCAGGTGGGTGGGTGGTGGGTGGGTGGCGGGTGGCAGGTGGGTGGGTGGCGGGTGGCAGGTGGGTGGGTGGCGGGTGGGGGGTGGGTGGTAGGTGGGTGGTACATGGGTGGTAGGTGGGTGGCGGGTGGTGGGTGGGTGGTGGGTGGCATGTGATAAGTGGCAAGTGGCAGGTGGGTGGCAGGGAGTAGGTGGGTGGCAGGTGGTAGGTGGGTGGCAGGTGGTAGGTGGGTGGTGGGTGGGTGGTAGGTGGGTGGTAGGTGGGTGGCAGGTGGTAGGTGGGTGGCAGGGAGTAGGTGGGTGGCAGGGAGTAGGTGGGTGGCAGGGAGTAGGTGGGTGGCGGGTGGTAGGTGGGTGGCAGGTGGTAGGTGGGTGGCGGGTGGTAGGTGGGTGGCGGGTGGGTGGCGGGTGGCGGGTGGGTGGCGGGTGGGGGCGGGTGGGTGGCGGGTGGAGGGTGGGTGGCGGGTGGTAGGTGGGTGGCAGGTGGGTGGCAGGTGGGTGGCAGGTGGGTGGCAGGTGGCAGGTGGTTGAGTTACTTGTGGGTGGTTGGGTGGTGGCGGGTGGTAGGTGGGTGGCGGGTGGTAGGTGGGTGGCAGGTGGTAGGTGGTAGGTGGTAGGTGGCGAGTGGGGGGTGGCGAGTGGCGGGTGACGAGTGGCGAGTGGCGGGTGGCGGGTGGCATGTGGTGGGTGGCAAGTGGCATGTGGGTGGCGGGTGTTAAATGGCATGTGGGTGGCAGGTGTTAAATGGCATGTGGGTGGCAGGTGTTAAGTGGCAGGTTTTAAGTGGCAGGTGTTAAGTAGCAAGTGTTAAGTGGCGGGTAGTGGGTGGCGGGTAGTGGGTGGTAGGTAGTGGGTGGTAGGTAGTGGGTGGTAGGTAGTGGGTGGTAGGTGGTGGGTGGTAGGTGGTATGTAGTGGTAGGTAGTGGGTGGTAGGTAGTGGGTGGTAGGTAGTGGGTGGTGGATGGTAGGTGGTGGGTGGTAGGTGGTGGGTGGTAGGTGGTGGGTGGTAGGTGGTGGGTGGTAGGTGGTAGGTAGTGGGTGGTAGGTAGTGGGTGGTAGGTAGTGGGTGGTAGGTAGTGGGTGGTGGGTGGTAGGTAGTGGGTGGTAGGTAGTGGGTGGTAGGTAGTGGGTGGTAGGTAGTGGGTGGTAGGTAGTGGGTGGTAGGTAGTAGGTAGTGGGTGGTAGGTAGTAGGTAGTGGGTGGTAGGTAGTAGGTAGTGGGTGGTAGGTAGTAGGTAGTGGGTGGTAGGTAGTAGGTAGTGGGTGGTAGGTAGTAGGTAGTAGGTAGTGGGTGGTAGGTAGTAGGTAGTGGGTGGTAGGTAGTAGGTAGTGGGTGGTAGGTGGGTAGTGGGTGGTAGGTGGGTAGTGGGTGGCGGGTGGTGGGTGGCTGGTGGTGGGTGGTGGGTGGCGGGTGGTGGGTGGGTGATGGGTGGTAGGTGGGTGGGTGGCAGGTGGGTGGTGGGTGGCAGGTGGGTGGTGGGTGGCAGGTGGGTGGTGGGTGGGTGGCAGGCGGGTGGGTGGGTGGTGGGTGGGTGGTGGGTGGCAGGCGGGTGGGTGGTGGGTGGCAGGCGGGTGGGTGGTGGGTGGCAGGTGGGTGGTGGGTGGCAGGTGGGTGGTGGGTGGCAGGTGGGTGGTGGGTGGCAGGTGGGTGGTGGGTGGCAGGTGGGTGGTGGGTGGCAGGTGGGTGGTGGGTGGCAGGTGGGTGGTGGGTGGTGGGTGGCAGGTGGGTGGTGGGTGGCGGGTGGGTGGTGGGTGGCGGGTGGGTGGTGGGTGGTGGGTTGTAGGTGGGTGGTGGGTTGTAGGTGGGTGGTGGGTTGTAGGTGGGTGGTGGGTTGTAGGTGGGTGGTGGGTTGTAGGTGGGTGGTGGGTTGTAGGTGGGTGGTGGGTTGTAGGTGGGTGGTGGGTTGTAGGTGGTAGGTGGGTTGTAGGTGGTAGGTGGTGGGTGGCAGGTGGATGGTGGCAGGTGGGTGACTGACTGGATTGGCTGACTGATGCTGCTAGGATGTGGACTGTGACAGTATGGACTAAGTGACTGTGTGAACTGAATGACATGGTGTGGACTGTGACGGTGTGTACTGTGACAGGGTGTGGACTGTGACAGGGTGTGGACTGTGACAGGGTGTGGACTGAGTGACAGGGTGTGGACTGAGTGACAGGGTGTGGACTGCGACAGGGTGTGGACTGCGACAGGGTGTGGACTGCGACAGGGTGTGGACTGAGTGACACTGGGCATAGACTGACGATCTGACAGTGAAATATAATTGGGGAGTCTGGTTGGTTAAGAGGTTGGACTGATAGATCATAAGACTGGACTGACAGGGGTTTACAAGGCTGTGGACTGACAGGAGTTTACAAAGCTTTGGAGTGAATCAGTAAAGGTATGTAGTGATGCAGGCTGTGGAGTCAATCAGTAAGGGTTTGTGGTGATAGTGGGTGTGGACTACCCGAGTTTTTGAAGGTGGGGACTGTCCATGGGTGTAGGACGACTGACTGGTTGTGGGTGTGAGTCACTGACGTGTATTTTGATTGAACTGACCTACTACCAATGACTGACTGATGATGAGGACTAACATAGGGTGTGGACACACGGGTCAGTGAGGCTGTGGACTGACTGGGTCAGTAGGGCTGTGGACTGACTGGGTCACTAGGGCTGTGGACTGACTGGGTCAGTAGGGCTGTGGACTGACTGGGTCAGTAGGGCTGTGGACTGACTGGGTCAGTAGGGCTGTGGACTGACTGGGTCAGTAGGGCTGTGGACTGACTGGGTCAGTAGGGCTGTGGACTGACTGGGTCAGTAGGGCTGTGGACTGACTAGGTCAGTAGGGCTGTGGACTGACTAGGTCAGTAGGGCTGTGGACTGACTGGGTCAGTAGGGCTGTGGACTGACTGGGTCAGTTGGGCTGTGGACTGACTGGGTCAGTTGGGCTGTGGACTGACTGGGTCAGTTGGGCTGTGGACTGACTGGGTCAGTTGGGCTGTGGACTGACTGGGTCAGTTGGGCTGTGGACTGACTGGGTCAGTTGGGCTGTGGACTGACTGGGTCAGTTGGGCTGTGGACTGACTGGGTCAGTTGGGCTGTAGACTGACAGTGAGAGTTTGGAGTACTGGAGAATGTGGGGTGAATCATGAAGGGCTTGGAGTGATGGATGTGCACTGAATCAGTAAGGGTTTGAAGTGATAAAGTATGTGGACTGATTAGAGTGAATGTGATCGACTAGAATGTAGACTGACTAGATGTGCCGACTGCTGATCAGTGAGTCAATTGGTTAAAGGTACTGAGAGGCGGAATCAGTGACTGTGGAGTGACTGGGCGTGTGACTGCCTGACTGATTGGGGGTCTAACAAAGAGGGAAGATGGTTAAGTAATCAGGACGGGGCGTGATATAAATTTAAAAAGGGCCAGTGATGAGGCAGGACTTAGCTAACCAACTGACAAGAGAGCCAAACGACTTGAGTTATTAAAAAATGCACAAAGGTGTAAGCAAGTCCATAAGGTTATAGAGTTATTTATGAAACACCTTTAATTCATGTGATCAGCCTGCATTCCACGATATAGTGTAGTTAGCAACGATACAGAAAAGCCAGGCATTCATTATGTTTCAAGAAGTAAATAATATGGGTCATATCTACACCTTGGTGCTCTTTTAAAATGATACGACCCTATGACAGAACTGACGACGACTAAGGGGTGACCAAAGCCTAGATATGATTAACTGAAGGCCGAGTGTTTGGAGCTATACATAGTCGTGAACTAAATTTACTATATCCTGACTAACGACTGATTGGTGTTAAGTCAACAAAAATATTGTGAGGTTCAAAGTCCTCGTACATTACCGGATAAGAAAGATGAGGATACTTCTGGGTAGGCAGCGCATCCTCGGAGGGGTAAATTCAAGACGAGGTATCAATGGCACTGAGCAGTATGTTGAGGTGGTACAAGCTGGATGATTTCCCTCTTGTAAATGCCATATAAAAGTAGCAGGACTAACATCAGTGTATTCGTTATTTCTTACTGTCTATTTGTTGAAAATATCCACACTTATTTTACCGTCAAATATGTTTACATTATTTTGGCTTTGTCACTTACTGTACTAGATATTTTGCCCTTGTTATACTGTCTCATTGTACGTAGTGTTTTGCGAAGTACTTACCTAATCTTCCCTTCAGATGATGTTCTTTGTCGAGGTCCCTCCCACAGTCGCTGTCAGCATCATCTTCCACGGTCACGGTCAGCATCACCAGTGTCCCTCCACCATCGGCTTCTCTTCAGCATCCCAGTCTTCACTCCACCTGCCAAGTAGGTATCTTATTTATTTTTACAGTTCATTCGTCAATTTGGGAGATTTTTTTTTTTTTTTTTTTGCGGCAATATTACGTAACTCAGACAGACTACGAAAGACCTACGATGTTGCCCATCCATAGCACTTTTTCGTAACTGGCACAAAGTTCTGTGTTAATTATGCTACAACTTATCAGTCAAGACGGGGATTCAATTTTGAGCCAAACTAAAATTAACGTATCGTCTCCATAAAATAAGCATGTCAGATGCAGCCATTCTTTATGTCAGCTTGATTCCAACATTTTTCTAATATATTAAAACTACAAATTCAAGAAACTAGCAATTTAGTTTAAAGGTAGCAGTAGAAATTTGACAAGCAAAGTCTTCCTAAATAATTGCAATGTAACGACCAAGAACGTTGAAAATGCTCTTTATGGCGAGGACTTCCAGTTCTTTAATAACTGTACTGAAACTATATCTTATTTAACTCAATTTCAAGGACTGTGGTAGGTGGTGGCGACCATCATCCATTCACTTGATGTAGTGGTGCCTACTTCTTCCTTAGCCTTTATCATTCTTTTTCTGTGCCTGCCCTCCTCTCTTCCTATTTCTCCCATCTTTCCTGTCACTTCTTATTGCTTTTCTTTCCTTTACATGTGCTTTATATTGAGTGACAAGCCAAATGGTTTCCTGTAAGCCAAGAAACCATTTACAACGCTGGGTGTTAACCATGTAACCAAACCATACGTGCTGCCTACGTGTCAAGTGGGTTGGCTGAGGGTTAGTGCCCCTCCCCGTAAAACAAATAACTCAATAAAATGGCCACCCCTTACGGGATTATAGCTTCTGGCAATAGATAGATAGACTGATTTCAAGGCCGAGACGTGTAAGCATTTTGGAGACGAAACTAAATTGCTGATCAACGTATGCAACGGTATAATCGTTATATTAAACAGTATAATCAATCATATGCCATACCTGTATCAAAAACCATAACTAAACTGTACCTGGCGTGATGAAATGCCAACACTGTTCTGGCATCCCGGTTCAGTTATCCACTCATTTTATCTCCGACCTCTTGTGTCATAGGCATGATTACTTGTATTCTTTGCTCATCTCGTCCTCTGGCTTCCTCTCGTAGTACCTTCTTTGCTGTTCTAACCACCTCAGTAAGTGCACTTCAGCTCACACGTCCCTCCCTGTAATAACAGTGTCTGTGAAGAGACAGATCTATAGTCCGATAAGCTATTTCAGAGTTATTTCATCTGCTACATAAACTATTTTTTTCCATAATTATTCGCCATCTATAACTGGACACTGAATCTTAGCGGTAATCTTGTTGGTCTATTTCATTAACGCCTCTTATGACAATGATATCTTAAGGAAATTGTTGCAAAGTACTTAATGACACTAACAATTTCAGTTATGCCGTAAGTATATCTATTTTTCACGTAAAAGTATTAAAGTGACAAGTAAATCACTTAGGAAGAGGCACCAAGTCCATTATGCCAACAAGATTACCTCTGTCAACAAAACTGTTCATCACTGCAGCTGCCAGCAATACCACAGCTTCCACAGGCCACGACGACGCCCACACAGGCCCCGGCGTCTCAGGTCTGGACTCCGGCACCGATCCTCAGCATCCGCCTGAAAGATGATCGTATTTGTAACAGACATCCAAGTTATTTTTCTACATGGCTGTTTATTTTCACTGTCGTGCAGATATTTAACTGACCAAGACATGTAATTAGAGTCAGATAACACAAACACATCTTACCATTTACAGCTTCCACAGTTCCCCACGCTGACGCTTCATCTCCCGCCTTCATCATATCCTGGCGACATCACAGCTCTGTCTCGGAAGCTCCTCATCCCCTGAAAGATGAACGTAGTCTCGGCAGCAGTTCTCTTAAGGTGTTTGTATGCACAAAAATGTTTTAGTTACACATGCAGATATTTTAAAAGTTTAAGGTCAGCAAATATAAGCAGATTAATCATACAGCAAATTTATCTTACCACTGCAGCATCCGAACCTTCCGCCGGCCACACAGCTTCCGCCCATGACGACGACAACTGCCCACATCGCAGCTTCCGCCTCTTCCCCAACGTGGTAGGTATGCCGTCTGCATCCCTATGGAACATGAACACTGCTGCATCATTTCTTCTAAGTTTTATGATCAGTTATTTTATGGGAATGTTCTTTACAGTATTACACAATGCACTCTTAAAGGTTAAATGCTAGTAAAAGATATGTGGTCTTTAACTTACGCATGTGCAGACAGATAGAACTTTTGATAGCATGTTACATCTCCAAAGACGTGAATTGTTTAATTTTGTTTAGTAGTAATTTCACAATTATTCTCTCTGGTTTGCTTAGTGTTTGGTAGCTGTGTCAAGTTGAAGGTACAAGCTAGCAATCTTATGAACAAACTTTAGCACAAGACTGAAAACAAATTATTTCTTACCATTGCAGCTGCTGTTGGCGTATTTGTTGCACTTCCACACCAGCACTGCAGCTCCACTTCGACGCCGCACTCCCACGCTGAAGCCGCACGCAACGCCGACACAGTAGGCCCCAACGACGACCCAGCCCTAACGCCGACCCAACGACCTCCACGCCGACACAACGACCTCCACGCCGACACAACGACCTCCACGCCGACACAACGACCTCCACGCCGACACAACGACCTCCACGCCGACACAACACCCCCACGTCGACGCCACAGGTTGCGCCCCTCGTCGTAGGCTCGTCGTCTGCATCAGTCTGTAAGATTAACATAGTCACAGCAACAGTTCTCAGTTATAATTCTCCATCAGTTGTCTTAATTCAGTGTATGTTAGTGATGGCATAGTGACGTTCCCATGAGATTAGATTTCTTTAATACCTCTTCCTTCACGATTTGTTTTGCATAATTTTGCCATCTTCCTATCCATTTTGTCCAGTATCTACACAAAGCTTAAGTTAAGTAAAAGAGTAACATTTAGCATCTACAAGTAACGTGATGCTATAGCATGTTTTCACCTGCCTTTACCACTCACACCTTTACTGGTATGTGTAATATATTAACTATTTCATTACGTATGTCCTGGCTACAAGAAATTCGATGGACTTACGCTGAAAGGTAGGATTTTTTTTTTTTATGTGGCCGATTCTGGGCATAGGCTTCACAGCCTGCTCTCAAGGCCCAGTAGTCCTCCTACATGCCATACACCTTTACATGTCACCACTTCGACGCTAACACCCATCGTTCATATTGAATACATAGCTGGGCTGTCTCATATTGGTATTAGCGGGGGTATTTTTTGGACATGTCGGCGGGTCTTCTGGTAGATCTGTAAAGTCTGATTTTATGAAATTCAGATCCTTAAGCTGTTCCCTACCCCAGCAGGGATTTGAACCTGGGTCCGGTAGGACTGCAGGCCACCTTTACCGATTGAGCCACCGCCTCCCCTTGATTATTAGTCAAAGTCTCCAGTCTGATTACACTTTGCTATCCACTGAGCATGAAGAGATTATGGATATTTGTCAGATTAGGGTAAACCGACTGGAGATATCCTACTGAGCTAACGAGAATACGGCCACAAGGGAAAGGTTGCCAACAGCTTACACACCAGCATCCCGTTGATGTAGTAGCTCGCTCCCTCGTGGGTCTTATCTCCTCGCCCCCTCGCTCCTCTCCCCGTCCGTCCTCGCCCCCTCGCCCGTCCTCGCCCCCTCGCCCGTCCTCGCTCTTCCATCCCTCCGTCCTCGCTCCCTCGCTCGTCCGTCCTGCTCCATCACCCCTTCTTCCGTCCTCTCTCCCTCTCAGCACATCGGGTTCAGGGAAGCTGCGTGGTCGATGATGCATCTCCACTCTTCTGTGCTCGCCTGTCAAAAAAACAATTATCAAAACCTAATCTGCTTGTAGTGCTGTCTTACATCAAAGTAAGGCCACATACAGATTAAGGAAAAAAAATATGTACATTAGGTGTTTAGGTCTTTACTCCTCAAGATTAATATTCAACCATTATTCAAAATTGAATTTTCTGTCATGTGTTACATTTGGCTAATTTCAATTCCATTTCAGGATCATCCAGTTACCTGTCTCATCGCTGAAGTTACTGCTGCTGCTGCTGTTACTGATGACGGCGAGGACAACGACGATGCTGATGATGCTGTCGCTCCTCCGTTGGTGGTGTATCGCCGCTCAGACAAAAACTCGTGTCCAGCAACCAACAACGACAACCACAGACGTCCGGCCGGACAACCATACAACCAACATCAACGAAGTAAGCTAATAGATGACCTAAGACTACCACGCCTAACTTTACCCGGCCTAGAAAGCCAACCTAGTTGACCATAACTCTGCTGCCTAACCCACCTAAGCTTGCCCCATGACCCTCCCTGCTCCTGGCTACCCCCCACCCCCACCCCAGCCTCCCTCCACCCTACTATCACTACACACCAGCGAGGCAGCCTGTGGGGAAAAGATTAAACCATATAAGTATAAAAGGTTAAGGCATATTATTACAAGAGATTATTAATAAGTGCATGTAAAGAATTAAGTAGTGCATTCAAGAGTTTACTAGTTTGTTCATATAATTATAAATGCTCACTTGCAACAACGATTATCGCAAAATTATAAGCAAATATAATAGAAATTTACAAAATTATTGCATATACCTGTTGCTGAAGCTGCTGTGTTGATCCTTCAGTACGATGACGCTTGTATAATTGTATTCTGGCTGCCTCTGACGGATTTATTCAGATCAAGAAGGGTGTCCAACAGAAGGGATTAAAAGCAGCCTCCATCCATCCATTTTGGTGCTGGAGAGGGACACCATGTGGTGGCACTGATGGTACCAAAAGGATGGTGGGCCGCAGGACGGGTAACTTCATGGTTCATACATGCATCTCTCGTAGTGAAGGTGTTAATTCTTGCTTGACATTCACTCGTCACTGCTGCTGAACATTGTGCCAGCCAGCGAAGTAGAGCCTGGAAAAAAAATGCAGAGTTTAGCTAATTTGTGGAGACGAAGATTGAGGCGAAATACGAATGTCATTTATATTACTGAGACTTATTTAGCCATAGCATTTTCTATTTCTGCCACTGAGCTTGGTGACAGAGGAAGTAAAAGAACGATATTGTGGACCAGATTAATGAGAGAACTGATATAAAAACGACTCAGAAATCAGGGTATTATTGCCAATTATTACAGTCAAGCCCGTCGGGTATTCCAGCCTTTCCTATGACAAACTCCTCAAATTAGAAGAGGGAGGGGGTCTTCTCTATGACATATCCTTTGCAAATGTGTCTTAGGTTAGGGGTTAAGTTTGTTTACGTTAGGTCAGGTTAGGTTACTTTGGGTAAATTTAATAAAGAAAGAAATAGGCGAGAATTAGCCTCAAAACCATTCGAAATATGGGTAAATTCTGCCCCTATGAAAAAAATGAAAAGAAAAAGTTATCTCGGTCGATTTCAAGGATTTTATTTCGTATTTTGACTTCAACCCCAAATAGGGGTTAGGCATCACTTGTGGTGGAAATTAATCTAAATCATTCGAAACTAGTAAATCCTACCCCTAGTGAAAGAAAAAAAAATGAAAATACCCCGACTGTAGTAAACGATAAAAAACCCGAAATCAGTTTTAACCTCTTCAGTTCTATGACTGTTTTTTGTTTGGAGCATACTGGCTTCAGACGATTTTATTGAACATAGGACTTGTAATAGTGAAGGGGTTAAGGCTATATCAGACCCCACTAGACAAAAAATTCTCTTAAGCGGATTTAAATAGCGAGAATAATAGGCAAAATACGCTATATTGAAGGAGTTAATTGCATTGTTGAAGGCACATCAGCGGCAGAAATTGATCCTGTAATAAACCCTTCCAGTCTGCTATCAGGCAACCACCAGACGATTTTATTCAGCTTAAGGGATCTCTCGTAGTTAAAGGATTAGTGAAGGCTGTGTCTAACCTCTCCAGTTCGAAAAAATAATCCCCACATTTTGAAAACCTATCCCTAGTTACAGAAAAATACCCATAATTCTTTTAATTCGTAAAAATAAGGTAAATGCGGTTGTCTTCAGATGCGAGGAATAAAATCGGATAATTAGTCATAGGTTCACTGGGGTTAACGGGAGGATTTAGTCACGATCAGGCACCAACATACGTGGCCTATTGCCAGTCTTACTGTTTGTGGCAGAGTAGGAAAAATTCTTATTGTAAAACTATATATACTAAAAATGAATTAGGCAGACAGCAGGCAGTAATGAGGACAAGAGTCTTGGTGTTGGCAGCATTGATATTTCACTAAGTTGAAAATACAATCTGCCGGCTTCCTTCACCTCACTGGCAGACATATTGCAAAGACCGGTAAAATTACTAAGAATATCTGGCTATTTCTTAAAAAAAAAAATATAAATTAAATTCGAACTTCTTTTCCGCCGAAAGCCACCAAAAACTTGGAAAATAAGTCACGCTTGAAATAATACACTTTTAAATTCCCTTAACAGACCTGAAATGGAGAGGAAAAATCGCCAAAGTCATCAGCTGGGGAGGTGGAGCCAGGAGGTCCGTCTTGTAGGGCGTCTGGGGTTCAAATGAGAGGCAGTGGTCGCCGCCATAACGTCATCAGCTTGGTAGTTCACCGCATCGCCACCAGAACCACACCCGCCTATCCACCCCCACCTGCGCTTGTATTCCGCCATTTTAAGGTCAGTTTATGCTATTATTACTACTTCTAGTGCTATATTCCTATATTTTATCGTAGAATTAATACAGCTGACTTGGATCTCGTGCAAATCATATCCTAGGTTAAATAATGGGATCATATATTGCCTTGAAACCAGTGTTACGAGTCGAACTCCATCTTGTACACTTTTCCATATGTATGTTAATTCCCAAGCTCATGACTCTTCTTTCTATATTATTTGCTGTTGACTATGCCCTACCAAATTACTGATACTAAGTTAAATAGATAAAGTTAATAAGCTTCGTTCCACCTTATTCTTCGAAGCCACATATTTGGATCGTAATCTCGGTACTGTTTTACTCTCTTGATCTACATTCCCAACTCTGTATAAAACTAGGCCATAAGAGCATATGTCTAGCATATTTCTAAAGCATTCTTCTAGAGCATATTTCTTCCCGTACTGTCATAAGGTGTGATTTTATTATATAGATTATTTTGAAACATTTTTAGGGAGATAGTACTGTCAGATATTTCATACAAGTATTCCTATTGTTCTGGGCCTTTTTTCCTTTATTCTAGCTAACTCAGACTATTTCTAGACCTTAGATAGAGTCCTAGGAGCCTGATAGTGTTAATACTGGTACCATTAACCCTGTCATTGTCGGGACAGCTCCTATTCTAGTCTATCTATCTATCTATCTATAGCCCGACGCCCTAATCCCGCAAAGGGTGGCCGCAGACAAAACGCCTCCAAGTCACTCTGTCACCCACCATTTGACTCCCCTCCCCCCAACTCACCCCCCCCTCCCTCATATACCTCTCAACTCCATCCCTCCACCTCATCCTCGGTCTACCCCTCCCTCTCCCTCCCTCCACCTCACCTACATACACCCTCTTGGTCAGTCTTTCATTCTCCATTCTCTCCACATGTCCAAACCACCTCAGTGTATTTCTCCTAATCTTTTCAACCACATCCACATCTACCCCACAACGTTCCTTCACTTCTTCATTCGTCAACCTGTCCCTCCACGTCACTCCACATGCTCCTCTCAAGTAACTCATTTCCACTGCTCTCACTCTTGACTTGTTCTCCTCTTGCAAGGTCCACGCCTCGCTTCCATACGTCAGGGTAGGGATCACAATACCATCATGCAGTGACTTCTTAACTTCCATACTCACCTCCCTATTTCTCATCACTGCTTTCAGTCAACATCAGGATATTTTATTAAGTAGAGTGAGTGCAAGTGGTCTAACAGTGAGGGTGTTTGTGGGTGCTTGGTGAGTGTGTGGGGGTTGGGTTTGTGTGTGTGTGTGTGTGTGTGTGTGTGTGTGTGAGAGAGAGAGAGAGAGAGAGAGAGAGAGAGAGAGAGAGAGAGAGAGAGAGAGAGAGAGAGGGTGGGAGGTGCATATGTTAAAGAATGATACAGTATATAATCATGTTAATGGTGTAAATGACGATGGTATGGTGTAAAACTGTGTTTGTGAGTGTGTATGAGAGACAGACAGAGATAGAAATGGAGATAGACAGCGATAGAGATAGAGACAAAGACACAGCGAAAGAGATAGAGCCAGTGAATTTGGCAGAGTAGAGCTGCACGCCAGACCTCACACCACGGAGGTCTGGTTGCAACTGATGTCTTTCTCGCTGCCACACTCGCCCCGACTCCACTCTGACCCCAACTCGGAGGATTTTCCCGTCTATACTCCTTAATTTGCTTGTAATTCCACCTGATTTTACAATATAAGGTAATACATTAGCGATAAATTAATGTTTTTAGAGAGATTTTGATAATTTGGTAAAGTTATTGTGTTAGCCTATGTATGCTGTACGATCGAGTGCCTGAAAGATTGGTTTGCCAGACGTTCAACGGAAGGGTGGATCAATAATTGACGTATTTTTTACTGTTTATATTTATTTAATGGGTAGCCTTTCTACCAGCACAGCACACCATATCATCACACACACAATACATGCATCACAACACACCCCAGCACACCACAACAGGCGGTGTAGCTGCTAGGTCATATAACTACCCCTAAACGCCCCCTATCTCTTTACAGGAGGACGGTGGACTTGAGGAAAGGGAAATTTCAGCCTGCAGTCCACTGGGATCACGTAGAGACCAACCTACGACCACAAGAACAGCAGGAGCAACAGCAACAAGGGGTGATTAAAACGAAGTCTACGAGTGTGTAATTGATTTTATTGCAATCTAATAAATGGAATACACCACAGAGTAACATTCATTGCACCCTCAGTAGCGTAGGAACCCGAGGAGAGGCTTTTAAAAACAATAATTTTACCTAGTTACCCCTTTATTAATCATAGAAAACGGTTGAGTCGGAAATTTTAGGGGTAAACAAAAATATTTGGGTCTCCCCTCATCATCATCATACGACACATGATATCCGAAGCAGTGTTGACCATAGCTAACGATAGAGGTGTGTGTGTGTGTGTGTGTGTGTGTGTGTGTGTGTGTGTAAGGGTGGCGATGACATGTCGGGTCAGAGGCTATGACAGTGAAACAGCTGGCCTGGAAGCTTAGTTCTTTGACAGACGTAGACCACATTACTTGGCCTGTCTCTCTGGTCTGGCTCCTCTCTATCGAGGCAAGTAGTGTTCGTATGGGATTATACAGTGTCCCAGGATTTATTTTGGGGTGTTTTATTTTTCCGAGACCCATCAGTTGTGCCCCGTATATTCTATCAATCCAACTTTGTCTTGACTTTAGTACAGTTAGTCCTTTTGATTATTATTGATAAATCTAAAACGTTTCGTGTTTTCGTAAGATCTAGCCAATCTGACCTTTTTTCGATACATCCAGAAAGTCAGGTATTCAAAGACACCATTTTGTCGTACATGGGGGTCAATAACATACTCAGAACTCGTAACATAAATTTTATTGGTTACAATTACTCGTACATCTGAATGTAATGACTTAATAATTACATGTTGAATTATGGCTCACGTTTTCACTAAGTAATTAATAGACTCGGATCTGTACCTAACAACTGAGGCTCACATAGGCTTCAGAGACTTGAACTGAGTGAAGACTAGCATAACTTACCTCTTTCCTGATATAAAATACATCAGTATAACTGAGCTCTTCTAGGGTCCCTAAATGTTAGACTTATTCACTTGGTTTAGTGTGGATATATATAAGGTACATATTCCCGTTGTCTGAGACTCCCTAGCACCTCTTTCTTGCCTGTTTTGCATATTACACATTAAGATACACTAATTACATACGTAGAAATAATCTTAAGAAAAAGGTGCTACAAAGAATAGTGCCAAGATGAAGTTTCTGCAATGTAAGATTAAATAACTAAAGCTAACACTGATTTGAACTAATACACATCTGGTCCACAGGTCGTGCTGGAGTCTGCTGCCCTGACGCTGCTTTCTTGCCACACTGGTCATACCCTGCTGAAGTTTGGTCTGCCCTGCCGTGAGAAGCCTGACGGTGGTGTGGTGTCTTCCCTTACTCTGAGATGCCTGGTGGTGGTGGTGGTGGTGGTGGTGGTGGCGGCGGCGGCGGCGGCGGCGGCAGGGTGTCGTGTCTTCCCCAGCTGTGAGATTACGTGCTGCTGCTGCTGCTGGTGATCTGCCCTGACCTGTCGTGAGAAGCCTGGTGGTGATGGTGTGATCTGCCTTGCAAGTCGGGTCGCTCCCCTCCACGATGTTCTGTGGGCAAATGCTACTTTTGAATGCATATTTTATATTGCTGTCTCTATTAATGTATTCTATACTGAAGTATTTATAATGAAAACTTAAATTCTCTGTCTTGTTTCCTTATCGTTTTAACTTTGGCTTTGACTTAATATAGGTGATAAGTATATTGCGCTCTGCAGTCTTGTGTGTTGTGGGGACGGCTTTTGTGATGAGCTAAGACATTCTGATTGCTTCACCAAATTACTACTCAGCCGTGTGATCAGTGGATATAAATAAGAAATTATACAATACAATAAAATGAAGCTGAACATAAAAAAGGTTATGGGAATTCTCCACCATGCAATCAATGGAGCTAAAATAAAGCCTATATTATAAAGCTAAACAAGAAGAGGGTTATGGAAAGTAGATAATGATGCAGGATAGACACTGGTAATGTTCACTGAGCCGTGCCCGCAACACACAAGAACTGGGTGGAGTAATATATGGACCACCTTGTATAATGAGAGGCCGTAAGTGTGTGCTGACTCACAAACTTGCCATCATTGCCCCGTCATAACTATTATTGTGTCTTGTAGGAAGCACAAAGAAAACAGGCCACAGAATACCTCCTTGTCTCTTGTTCCTCCTACACAAACATACACGCCTTTCATATTAACTTGGCACAGAGTTTCATTTAAAGCATACGAGAAAGTCACGCAGATCAGTATCAGAAATTGACAATACAACAGCCCTACACTCTTTCCACAACACACATTCGTGACTAGCATCATATTCTAGTGATAACTATCTCTACTACTCGGCAAACAATATGGAAACTATTTATAAGCTATCTGTCTATAATCCCGTAAGAGGTGGCCACACACAAGTCGCCTCTATGCCACCCTGTCCCCTGTCATTCTGCATCACTCCCCCTAATTCACACACACCCTCTCTCATATACATCCCAACTCCATCCTCCACTTATAAGTAATTCATTAAAACAACCGTGAATTACTGTCGCACAAGCTGAGTCCTAATCTTACCCAACACAAACACGAAGAAGCTTTAAAGAACAGAAAACAATACCTTGTTAGCAGAAGACACTAAGACCACAAGTACTGGCAGCCTACACCAAGAAACATAACTAATTTCAGTCAGAGACCAAGTGAATATCAGAGGCACACAGTTCATCACTTCAGCTACAGATCCGTCCCACCCTTGTAACCTTATGTTGCATCACCCTCTCCACAAAGAAACAAAATCGAACAACCGCCCAACACTACACAGATTATCTTAGCAACATATCCCCTCTTCCACCCGACTCTACACTTCCCAGACACATACATAAACTCACAAACACCCCAGTCAGCCAAAACTTTCTGCCAAACACACACATAAACACACAGACACCCTAGCCAGCCAAAACTTTCTACCAAACAGCATCCTTCATGTGCCACCACCAGCCATACACCCTTCAGACACTACCGAACCCAGAGACACGAGTACACCAACCTTCCCTGCTACAATACTAACACAAAATATAACACACATACAATCCCCTGTGCTCATACTGAAAAGTGGCAACCCCACGCCACACCACCCCCACTCAATTCCTGCATCACACCACTACAACACAGACAGTCCTTCAACATAAAACAGGGTTCACATCCAGAGGAGCCTAAGATGTAACAAGAACAACAACACCTCAGGCCAAGTAAGAGTGAAACGAGTATAGTTACGAAAGGAAAATTATTTCGAGTTATTTTGTAAGCGCTTCGGGTACATAGAGTTACAAGGCGTCAGGGAACGGACTGTATACTGAGGGTTATAATACTGTGGCGGCTTAGGGGGCTTTATACCACCTTTTCTTCAGTGATTTATTGTTCAAGCGAGCGAGCGTACAGAGCAAGCGAGCGAGAACACTATGTGACATGGTATAATAGGGTGGCAGAGAACAGCGCCAAGACTGTTTTGTCTAGGAAACTGTTAAAGCCACAACGGATCTATGGACATCATTAGAAACCTAGTAAAAAAATTACAGGAGTTACTTGAGGGACTTTTCTCAAAATTTGCCGCCCCAGTGCTGATAAAATGAAAATAAAAGTACCAAACTGAGCACCAGAACCGAGTTATTCTAGAAGTTAAAAGCTACTGCAGATCAAAAGCAAGATTGGACGGATGGATGGATGGATGGACGGATGGATGGATGGATGTGGAATCGTGGATGGGACCGATGGTAGAGTTCCTGCTGTTTCGTCCTTCCAGCTGCCGGCAAAAATCATCATCAATATCATCATCATCATCATCATCATCGTCATCATCATAGCTGTCGTCGTCATAATCATCATCATCATTATTTACACCGTCATTCTTATTATCATTACCATTCTCATCATCATCATCATTATCATATTATCATCATCACCTACCTATCTATCTACTGTATTTATCTATATCTGTTTATCTATAGCCAGACGCCTTAATCCCGTAAGGGGTGACCACAAGCAAATCGCCTTCATGATGTACTGTCCTCTACCATTTATCTCAAGTATCCCACTCATATATTTCTACTCTTTCCCTCCATCTCATCGTCGGTCTCCCCATTCCGGCTAACTCATGTGCAGTCTACTAGTCAGTTTCTTATTCGCCATCTTCTCCACATGGCCAAACCATCTCGAAGTGTTTCTCTTAACGCTTTCAGTCTCATCCACATCGGCATCACAACGCTCCTTCATCTGCCCATTTGTCTGTCCCTCTCTCTATGAAACTCCACATGCTCCTCTCCAGTAGCTCATTTCCACCGCTCTCACTCTTGACTTGCGTCCTTTCAACAAAATCCAAGCTTCACTTCCATACTTTAAAGTGGGAATCACAGCATGCAGTGCCCTTTTTTTTCATACTTTCATCTTCAGTTCCCTCTTCCTAACCACTGCTTTTTAGAGAATAAGCAACCCTCCTTCCCTGACGCATCATTCCAGTCACTTCATCCTCTAATCTTCCATCCTTATTCATCATATTACATAAATACTTAAATGCACTCATATTCTTCCATTTCCTGACTATGCAGCCTCACTGTGCATTCTGTAACCTCATACGTTGAGATGTTAAAGCATCACCACCATCAGCATCAAGATCATTATCACCATCAATATCATCACCATCAGCCTGTGACACACCACTGCATGATAAGGACCCTCTCACCTTTCTCCACTCTGATCCATTGATTGTTAGCTTGTTCCGTCCTTGCTCGGTAGATCTGCATCATATGATCTCTCCATCTTGTTCCCTGTGCACCTCTACTTCTCATTCCATCTCTGGCTTGCCATTCAGTTACGCTCACTGTCCTTCTGTTATCTCTTCTGTGAAAGACGTGACCTGAGGTGTGTGTGTGTGTGGAGTTACCTGGAAACAAGCTCAGAATTACTAGATGCGGGAGCTTCAGGCCCCTTAGGTTAATCTCCTTGGTGTGGTGTGGTGTGGTGTGGTGGGGGGGGTTGTGGTGTGGTGTGGGGAGGGTTGTGTGGGGAGGGTTGTGTGGGGAGGGTTGTGTGGGGAGCGTTGTGTGGTGTGTGAGGGTGGTTATGTGTGGTGTGGTGTGGCAGGGTGGCTTTGTGTGGTGAGGTGTGGTGTGGGAGGGTGGTTATGTGTGTTGTGGTGTGGGAGGGTGGTTGTGTGTGTTGTGGTGTGGGAGGGTGATTTTCTGTGGTGTGGTGTAGGAGGAGGATTTTTTTGTGGTGTGGTGTGGTGTGGGAGGGTGGTTTTGTGTGGTGTGGTGTGGGAGGGTGGTTATGTGTGGTGTGATGTGGGAGGAGGATGTTTTTGTAGTGTGGTGTGGTGTGGGAGGGTGGTTATGTGTGGTGTGGTGTGGGAGGGTAATTTTGTGTGGTGTGGTGTGGTGTGGTGTGGTGTTGTGTGGGAGGAGGATTTTTTGTGGTGCGGTGTGGGAGGGTGATTTTGTGTGGTGTGGGAGTGTGATTTCGTGTCGTGTAGTGTGAGATTGGTATGGTGTGGTGTGATACGGTGTGGGAGGGTGGTATGGTATGGTGTGGTGTGAGAGGGTGATGGTGTGTGACTTAATGTGTGGGACTGGTAGAACGTAACTTGGCTTCACTATAATCTCTAAAGCCTATATGAGTACAACACCTCTCATCCGAAAATGGTTAGTGAGAAGCAGACGGTCAGGGCCGGTCCTAGAGCTACTGTGATAAAATGTAGAAAATCATGTGTTGTATCCTTAAAATTAAAAATATGTGAGGTTAATTCTTACCTTTAAATAAAGACCAAAATATATGTATTACTTCACTCATATTCATCCACTTCCTAACGATACATAAAGAGACGGTGATCAGTGACTTATGGAACCCTGAGCTGTGGTCTATGGGATGTAATAAGCTTTTCAGAATATTGCGTAAGTGTCTCTTAATTGTATAGGTAAAAGGTCCTATGTTCTTGGCCTAATATTTACCCTTGAAATAAAACTATGAATGTGTGGAAATAATTCTGCCATTTGAATAACTATGGTATCATCAACCAAGATATACATACACGAACAGAAGCAAGCACACACACACACACACACACACACACACACACACACACACACACACACACACACACACACACACACACACATGCCCAGTCACCAAAACACGAAGTTAATCAGAAAGGAAAGGGAGAGGTGATTCAGCCAATGACTTGAAGATCGTCATCATCATCGTCGTCGTCTTCATCGTCGTCGTCGTCTTCGTTGTCGTAATCATCACCATCATCATCTTCCTCGTCGTCATCATCATCATCATCATCGTCAGCAGCAGCAGCATGTCATCACCATCCCAACACTGTTAAAAATGTAGTACAGAAGTTATATCAATATCATCACCATTATCATCAAATACATCACTATCATCTAACCATATTCTAGAGTTTGCATCAACATCATCATCAGCAGCAGCAGCATCATCAGCAGCAGCAACATCCGTCTTCATCATCATCATCATCATCATCATCATCATCATCATCATCATCCTGTGACACACCACTGCAGGATAAGGACCCCTCTCACCTGTCTCCACTCCGATCCATTGGTTGTTAGCTTGTTCCGTCCCAGCTCGATGGATCTGCAAGTATCATCTCTATCTTGTTCTCTGTGTGCCTCATCCTCTCACTCCGTCTCTTGTCTGCCATTTAGTTACGCTAGCTGTCCATGTGTTACCTGCTCTGTGGAAGACGTGACCTACAGACTGCGTGTTGACTGACCTGTAAACAAGAGGACAAATATACGTGTGTTGCAGAATCACTACTATACCCTGTTCACTCTAACTTGGCGTAAAATTGCAATCTCTTTCTTAAGTTTTGCGTTGTGACAAGGGGTTAACACTAGAATGGTGCTAGTCACGAAGAAGTAGTATGAAAATGATGTAGAGCTGTAAGTTTAATTCTTTCACTGAACTACGGGAAATATGCTGCAAAAAAACGACTATCTCGGCCTTGGTAAACTGAAGGAACACTACCACAATATACGCGTACGTGTATATGTGTACGTGTGTGTGTGTGTGTGTGTGTGTGTGTGTGTGTGTGTGTGTGTGTGTGTGTGTGTGTGTGTGTGTGTGTGTGTGTGTGTGTGTGTGTGTGTGTGTGTGTGTGTGTGTGTGTGTGTGTGTGTGCGCGTGTGCGCGCGTGTGCGTGTGTGCGATTGTGTGTGTGTGTGTGTGTGTGTGTGTGTGTGTGTGGGGTTGTGAGTGTGTGTGTGTGTGTGTGTGTGTGTGTGTGTGTGTGTGTGTGTGTGTGTGATTGCGTGTGTGCGTGCGTGTGTGCGTGCGTGCGCGCGTGAGCGAGTATGTGTGTGTGTGTGTGTGTGTGTGTGTGTGTGTGTGTGTGTGTGTGTGTGTGTGTGCTCTTCAGGACAAAATAATTTACATACAATTTTTTTTCCATCACATTGTCCCTCTGAAATCTGAATCGCACTTATCACTTTACATTCAGGTCCCAAACTGTACTGTTGGGTGGACAGGGACAAGGGGGCAAGCAAACCTAGTCCACCAGTCTGATCGGAACGAGAATCTACAGGATGACACTCACACTGCTATTTCACTGGTCTGAGACACCAAGATTGAGGCGGTACAAGGCCTCCATCTCCCTCACACCAACAGACCCCTTGTCTCATCAGAATTACGTCTAGTAGCCTCATAGGTAATATTTCTTTGGGCCATGATACTTCCTGGCTGTCAGTGCGATATCCTTGTGTCCTAATGTAGTCACCTTAATGGCTAAAAACAGCAAATATCCAACACTTACCTCAGGGGAATGATGCACAGCAATACACACACACCCTCGTCCTTCCACTGTCATACGGCCACTAGCAAAAGTAACCAAGTAGCGACGCCTACCAAGACGAGAAACTTGTTCAACTACTTTTACAACCACTAGATGGTACCCGGGCCCTCTCATGGTAGGGGCAACTCTAGTATTTTATTCCAGGTACTGCCTGGCGATAGCATCCAGCTGACTGAGTCATACTGCTATAAGAGTGATAATGCTGTCTCTGTTAACTCTCATAATCATACAGGTCTCTTTACCAGCTCTACCCAAAAATAAATTTTGTGTGTGTGTGTGTGTGTGTGTGTGTGTGTGTGTGTGTGTGTGTGTGTGTGTGTGGATGTGTTGTGTGTGTGTGTGGTGCGAGGTGCCTGTGTGTTACCATGGCAACCTCCCGACACCATCACAGTTACATACACACATTTCCTCACCAGCAAGTTCCACTAGAGAGTACTATGTGTGTGTGTGTGTGTGTGTGTGTGTGTGTGTGGATGTGGGTGGGTGGATGCATGTGTTGTGTGTGGAGGGTGGGGGATGGGGGTGAATGGTTTGATGTGGTTGCTGTGTGTGTGTGTGTGTGTGTGTGTGTGTGTGTGTGTGTGTGTGTGTGTGTGTGTGTGTGTGTGTGTGTGTGTGTGTGTGTGTGTGTGTGTGTGTGTGTGTGTGTGTGTGTGTTTGTGTGTGTGTGTGTGTGTGTGTGTGTGTGTGTGTGTGTGTGTGTGTGTGTGTGTGTGTGTGTATGTTTGTGTGTGTGTGGATGTTTTGTGTGGGGAGGGGTGGGGGGTGGGGTGTACAGATTAATATGGTAGCAGTGTGTGTGTGTGTGTGTGTGTGTGTGTGTGTGTGGATGTTTTATGTGAGGGGGGGTGGGGGATGGGGTGTACAGATTGATGTGGTAGCAGTGTGTGTGTGTGTGTGTGTGTGTGTGTGTGTGTGTGTGTGTGTGTGTGTGTGTGTAGGTGAATGTGTTGTGTGTGGTGGGTGGGGGGTGTATCGTTTGATGTGGTTGCAGTGTGTGTGTGTGTGTGTGTGTGTGTGTGTGTGTGTGTGTGTGTGTGTGTGTGTGTGTGTGTGTGTGTGTGTGTGTGTGTGTGTGTGTGTGTGTGTGTGTGTGTGTGTGTGTGTGTGTGTGGGTTTGGATGTGTTGTGTGTGTTGGGTGGTGGGTGGGGGGTGTATGGTTTGATGTGGTTGCAGTGTGTGTGGGGGTGAGAGGGGGATGTGTTGTAGTGTGTGTGGGGGTGAGAGGGGGATGTGTTGTAGTGTGGGGGTGTGGGGAGATGGGAGGTGTATGGTTTGGTGTGGTTGCAGTGTGTGTGTGTGTGTGTGTGTGTGTGTGTGCGGGGCCAGTGTGTTGCCATGGCAACCTCCCCACACCACCACAGTTACACAAATTTCCCCACCACCAACTACCGTTAGAGAGTATTGTGTGTGTGTGTGTGTGTGTGTGTGTGTGTGTGTGTGTGTGTGTGTGTGTGTGTGTGTGTGTGTGTGTGTGTGTGTGTGTGTGTGTGTTAGTTCACTACTTGTCAACGAACCTTGGTTATACATAAACATGCTACTAAAGTTAGGGCACAAATATAATGTAGTATGCTTTGAAGTCAACTACACTCAAAATAACGTCAGGATTCTTCTCCCCTATCGTGTCTCCGTTCTCTACATCTGTCTGTCCTCTGTCTGTCTGTCTGTCTGCCTGTCCCTTTATTGCAATTCACAAACAACTCTCAACTGTCCACAACTTCCTAGAATATCATACTATCCTGCATTATATTACTTTTTTTCAGGGTAACTTGACTCAGATTTTCGTCCTTTTGCCCCTTACTTCACATGGGTCATTGGCAGAAAAGTGCAGCGCTACGGCTCCTCTTCAATGGCACTTTTTTGTGACTTACATGTTCTATTATTAATCTATTGCTACAACTCAGTATTCATGTTGGATAGATGGAAATTGCAGGCCAAGTCAGGGTACAGAATGAAGTCAAACAGCATACCTTTGTTGGGTGCAGTGGGAACAAGGCGACAGATCACAGGCAGGAGGACAATGGCAGGAAAATCCAGCAAAATCTAACCACCAGCTTATGAAGTGACGCCAACAAAACTCGTACCTCATAATCGGTTCAAACGCCAGTCCACTTTATCACTAAACACCTGTGGTTCTGTATTTCAACTTCACCTAACCCAAACCAACCTAATCATATCTAAACCGATTTAATTTAGCCCAGTCTCACCTAACCTATAAATATTTGCTCGAACTGAACTTCGCCTGACCTCGAATGTCCTAATCCAAGCTAAATTATCCCAGCCTAATCTAACTTAACCTCACCTAACCCAGTCTAATTGTATTTAACCTCACAATCTCCCCTAACCTCCCCATACCTAACCTAACCAATTCTGACGCAGCCTAACCGCATCTAACTCTACCTAATCCTACCCAGGCTCACTTAACCATACCATACCCGACCTAACCCAACCCAGTCAAGCCTAAAATAACCTAATCCAACCGAACCTAACCCAGCCTAATCCAACCAAATAAAACCCAACCCAAAACCAATCAAAACCGACGTATTCTAAAGCAATCTAACCTAATCAGTCTATATCTAGTCGAACTGAACCCAATCCAACCAAAAATTACCTAATCAGACCAAACCCTGCCCAAAGTGACCTAACCTAACTTTCGAACAGCCATAAATTCGCTAAGAAATTTTGTTGCCTGATAGTCTACGGATGTCACACTCCAAGTTTAGCCTGTTATGTGTACAAGTATAAGTTTCTGTGTGTGTGTGTGTGTGTGTGTGTGTGTGTGTGTGTGTGTGTGTGTGTGTAAATCTAACTCACAGAAGAATCGTTGAAGAGAATTATATGCACTTCAGTTGAAGGTGTGGGATGATGGGTCTCTTTGATCCCACTTGAACACATACAAGACTTCAGCATGCAAATATAATTATGTAAACACACACACACACACACACACACACACATATACACACACAACTCTCTCTCTCTCTCTCTCTCTCTCTCTTACTCTAGTTCATTTTTCAAGTGCATATGTAAGTCTATGTCTGACCTTTCACCATATATGTTTGCCTGATTCGCCACGGCTACAATATATCATCATGCCTAGTCATTACTTACAGCCTCGTATCTACATAATATACCATGAAATATTGTAACTGGCGGACCGTGGCAGGAAAACGAGAGAAAAAGAAGAGGGATAAGAAAAAGAGCAGAGAGTAAAAGCAAAGAGAACAGAGAATAAGAAGAGAGCTGAGAATAAAAGGAAAAAAGCAGAAAGGCTGATTGAGGCCAGAAAAAGAGTGAGAAAAACGAAGAACGACAATAAGAGCACAGGGCAAGAGAACAATAAGGCTTGGATAGGTAGTTCGGGGGCTGATGAGGACTGTGAGGAGTGCTAAAGTATACGCAGAC
Source organism: Coenobita brevimanus (assembly GCF_032717465.1). Classification (NCBI taxonomy): domain Eukaryota; kingdom Metazoa; phylum Arthropoda; class Malacostraca; order Decapoda; family Coenobitidae; genus Coenobita; species Coenobita brevimanus. The sequence goes on along the minus strand of NC_136969.1, from coordinate 25,093,685 downwards.
TTTACGTGGTTCAGAGGCTGATGAAGGCTCTGAGAAGACCATGAATGATTTGAGAGAGTAGTCATTGTATAATCAGACAGGACGTGTACAACTCCCAATATGGTCCGTGTAATACAGTAAAAAGCCTTGCACGAAGGAGGTCGGAAGCTACAAACGTGCTATTGACACATTACCAATAGGAGGAGTGTAATAGATAATAAACACCCTTGCACGAGAGGGAGGTAGGAGGCTTTAAAAATATACCATCGACAGATTACCAATAGGACGAGTGTAATAGACACCCATGTAATAGACACGAGAGAACATCCATGCCTGAGAGGTGGAGAGCTGTAAACATATATCAGTGATGTTACCAATTGGACGAGTGTAGTAGATAGTATGCATCCTTACTTGAGAGGAGGTGGAAAGCTTTAGAAACATTCCAGTGACATATTAATCTTCATATTAAGCAAAGCACTGACATATCTATTAACGCTTGCCATAAAAGACTGAACTTGAGTCTGTTATCTAGCAACTACATACGAAAAGACATAAAACAAGGCATATCCAACGACTTTCAGTACAGCAACGTTTCTTCAACCTTATTCTTACTTCTGACGACTTTATTCAACTTGGGCAACGTATCTGCTAATGAATCTTGGGCAGGATATCTGGTACACAAGGCTGTATCTACTGCCATTTTTCTAGTTCTAGTATTTTCCACGAAGCTCGTATACAATCGTCCAGAGAGAGCTAAATAAACAAAAAACATATGCTATACTGAGGAAGAGGCAATCGTAACTATAAAGGGCGCTATTCTTAAACAGTCCACCCTCAGTCAAACGAGAACTGAAACGTACAAACAAAAAGTTTCAATCACACAAGGCACACACAAAATAAATAAAATAGACGAAACACGAAGCGAGCACACACACACACACACACACACACACACACACACACACACACACACACACACACAAACCACTCCCACCTCCTGTGATGTTTGACTTTGGAAGGACCGACCAACAAAAGACCGCAATGCATAAACCAATTTATTTTAGCCCAGTCTCAACTAACCTATCCATATTTGCTCGAACTGAACCCTGCCTAACCTCGAATGACCTAATCCAACCTAAATTAACCCAACCTAATTTAACTTAACCTCACCTACCCCAGTCTAATTGTATTTAACCTCACAATCTCACGTAACCTCCCCATACCTAACCTAACCAATTCTGACGCAGCCTAACCGCATCTAACCCTACCTAATCCTACCCAGTCTCACTTAACCATACCATACCCGACCTAATCCAACCCAGTCAAGCCTGAAATGACCTAATCCAACCGAACCTAACCCAGCCTAACCCAACTAAATAAAACCCAATCCAAAACCTATCAAAACCGACGTATTCTAAAGCAATCTAACCTAATCCGTCTATATCTAGTCGAACTGAACCCAACCCAACCAAAAATTAATTATCCCCTCTCGCGTGCGAGGGATCTCATCTTTCTCCATCCACTCATCCAAGTAAGCAGTGAGATGGTCAAGGAACTGAACAGCAGTCTCCTTTTCTTGGAGATGCACCCTCATGAACTGATTCCTGGCGTCATCAACTGTGAGACCTTACGTTTTGATGAGAGCTGGCTTCATCATCTCATACGTGAGATTGTCTTCACGAATTCTGTGGAGATTATCAAGGGCAGGGCCCTCAAACAAGCTAAGAAACTGGAGCTGCTTAGCTGCCTCATCCAGCTGGTATAGCTACACCATGTCTTCGAAACGAGATATGAATGGCTCGATACACTCACCTTCCTTATATGAAGGAAGCTTGAGGTACTTATGCTCGGGTCTGCTGCACCAGATGTGCCTGAAGCCAAAGAGTCTCACTTGGGCTTCAGCATCTCAAGTTCATGTTTCTCACGTGCCTCGCGCTCAGCACGCTCGTGTTCGCGTTGTTCTCGCTCGTGTTTACGTTCTCTCTCACGTTCTTTACGCTGAATTTTACGCTCTTCCCGGGCATCACTCTTGCGTTGCTGTTCATAAGTGTGCCGTGAGAGCACGGACTTTAATTTCCTTGGGATCTGTAAGCCTCATATCCTTGGCTTCCTGTATAAATATACTAGTAGCCATGATGCTAACTCAGCTAAGACTGAGTGAAATAAAATTGCACTGAAAATTTTCTGCACCTTGTCAGCACCAAGGCAAGCCATACAACCACACTTACACTGTGGCCCTATAACTCTTCCCACAACATTTTTTCCAGTGTATGGGCTGGTGTAGGTAACTCCACTTACATTTAAGCTTAGATTGTGCTCGCTTCCAAGAGCTAGGATTGAACACAGGCTTCCTAACATGTCCTTGCTGTGGTGAAACATCAGGAGATGGTCCTGAACCTCCATAATTGTAGAAAAATAGCAGTAATTATGCCAAACATGTTAAATCCCGTGAGCAACAGGTGTTGTCAGTGCTGAGATAACAAAAATACTGCTGCGGGTTGGTGGATGCCAGGCCCTGCTACTTGCTCATTGGCTGAATCTGGGGGCTCGACTTGCACATAGCACTAATTGGTCAAACGTATGCCATTTCTCCACTACGAATCTGAGCTGAGTGGAAGTACGTTTTGGATGTATAATGGTTGAGTTGGGGGTGTCTGTTTATGGGATTATCAACCTTGTTTTCAGTGCATATATCCATACGATTGGGGCAAGAATTTGAAGTTTAAGGCCAGGTGAACATGCTGGTGCATGTAACACAAAATGGCTGATTTGGTGGATATGCTTTCCCTCCATGTAGCGCCTTACATAGATGTGTATATATATATATATATATATATATATATATTGTTACATAGCCTATGATTTCATCATCCTTTGTGTAATTTTAACGCACTGTATGCTGCATGTTTGATCACGAGCGTGTTCTGCCTCAGTCCCCCCTTCTACCGTTATAGTAGAGTAAGTCGTCCTTTCTGTTGTTCAGAGCAGGATTGTCAACTCTTTGTCCCCATGGCTTCATTTGCGCATCCTTCTTACAAGTTGTATCAAGCTCTGCTGGCCCCTATATAATGAGCTCAGTCTCTACATTAATTGCCACTTAGATCTACTCCTCATTTTGTTCACATCTCTGTCCTCCCCTGTACAGTTGTTCTTATTGTGAGTGCTCAGGAAGTCTCCAACCATCTAGCAGCCGTGTAATTTGAGTATACCTGTTATTGCATTTTTTCTTGTACTGTGTAGCATAAGGTGTTAATTCTTAAGCCTAGTAAGGTTTTTGTGATTAAAGTAAGGTTTTATGTCAGCCAATTGTTAATAATAGTTTGTATCTGTAATAATTTATCTTGCATTAACTGAGCATTACCCAGTGTATTTTCATTTTATCAGGGCTGACTTAGGTAAATTTACTCTTGCTAATTTCGTGTTAATAGAGGCTATTGCAGTTAGCCATATATTTAACCTGTTTTTTGCCATTACATTATCCTTATGAGTCCTGAATGTTTTGTTGTTAGTTTGAGCATTAAACTTTAACTCGTAATTTTACCTAACTCTTTTGTTTTGAACCTGGAACTTTACGGGACAGTAGTGATTTTTTAGTATTCTCACTTAAAGTGTACATTATCTTTCTCTGTTCCGTAACATAAACTTGGCGACCTCTTATCAGGATATTCGGGATATTATCATAAGGATATTGCTTGATATTTTGTGACTGTGATTTATTCATGATGTCTACTATTTCTATACTTGATGAAGCCAAAGATTTTTTGTCAAATGTGCAAACAGTGTGTGATGTAGAAAACAGAACAAAGAATGAACTTAAGCTTGTTGCTCAACAATTGGGAATTGCAGTTCACTCTCATCATTCTAAAGATCAAATTGTTGGCATGATTAATAAAAGCTTGTTTAATGTAACTCCTCCAAATAAGCAAACGCAGATTGAGTTAGCTAAGTTACGGCTAGCCCTGCAGGAGGCTCGTGTTAAGGAGGCTGAATTTCAAGCACGTGCTAAAGAGGCTGAGTCTCAGGCTAAGGAGGCGGAGTCTCAGGCTCGTATTCAGGAGGCTGAATTTCAAGCAAATGCTAAGGAGGCTGAATCTCAGGCTCGGATTCAGGAGGCACGGATACAGGCTCAGGCACAAATTGAACTTGCTAGGATTCAGGCAGACCATGAGTATCGCATGAAACAAGGTGGAACTGGATCATCTAGCTCTGATGATTTTGATGTGGCTAAAAATGTTAAACTTGTCCCTCCTTTTAATGAATCTGATTTAACAAAGTATTTTCAGTTGTTTGAGAGGGTAGCTACAGGTTTTAATTGGCCAACAAAGTATTGGCCAGTACTCCTTCAAACTGTTCTCACCGGTAAAGCTCAAGTAACTTATGCATCTTTGCCTCAGGATCAATCTGATAATTATGATGTAGTTAAGAGCTTGATTCTTAAGGCCTATGAGCTTGTTCCTGAAGCCTATAGAGTAAAATTTAGGACAACTTATAAGCAAGATAAGCAATCCCAAGTTGAGTATGCAAAAATCAAAGAAGATCTGTTAGAGCAGTGGTTAAATTCTAAGAATGTGGATTCTGATTTTGGTAAATTTAAGTAGATGATTTTGCTGGAGGACTTCAAGAGGTGTAGTAGTAAAGATGTAAGCCTATATCTTGATGAGAAAAGAATAGATAATTTGTCTGATGCTGCAGTTTTAGCTGATGAATATGTTCTCACTCACAAGAGATATTCTAGAGAAAAAAGGAAAGCTGAGAGTAAGTACGTTGCCTCTACTCAGAGTACAGGTAACAGGAAAGAGAATAAAGATGATGTTTCTCAGGAAGTAAATACCAGCTTCACCTCTAGATTTCAGAAAAGTAAATGTACTTATTGTAGTAAGCTTGGTCATACTACGGAGAAATGTTTCAGGAGACAGCGTGATGTGAACAAAAAGGAGTCTTTAAATATTCAGTCAATTGGTCTAGTGTCCACCCTTGAGAGTTCCCAGAATTCTTTAACTGAGTTAACTGAACCTGCTTTGAGGGGTAACTTAAATTCTCATGATGGAGCTCCTCTTTTGAGCAGTAACGTGGGTGACACTCTCAAGAGTTCATGTGCTAATATCCTGTCTGATGGTTTTGTCAGTCCTCTGGACAGTAATGACAGGAAATCAGTTAAAATATATCGTGATACAGGTGCTTGCCAATCCCTTATGCTGACCAGTGTTCTAGGCTCTAATGTTAATTCCTCTGATGAAACTGTAATCTTACAAGGTGTAGGGAATAATTACTTCTCTGTCCCTCTGTGCAGAGTGAATTTAGAGTCTGGTGTTGTTAATGGTTCCGTTATGGTTGGGTTGGTTGAGACACTCCCAATGTCAGGTGTAAATTTCTTACTTGGAAATGATATTGGTGGAAGTCAAGTGTGTCCAGCTCCTCAGTTGTCTAGTGAGCCGGTGGCTGCGGCCCAGGGTTGTGATGTCCCTGATGTGTTCCCTGCATGTGCTTGTCACTAGGGCTAAGTCTAAAGTTACTGGTGACTTAGAGGATAATGATGATGATGATGTTATCCTAGCTGACACTTTTCTTGCTAATTTGGACCACTCACCAGATGAGGCAGTACCCCGTAGTGTTGATAATTTGTCTCGTCAAGAGTTGGTTGAGTTGCAGGTTGCTGACCTGATAATTTGTCTCGTCAAGAGTTGGTTGAGTTGCAGGTTGCTGACCCTGAGTTGAAAGGTCTAGCTAACTCTGCTTGCAGTGAGGAAGAGTCAGCTGGTGCTTCTACTTGTTATTATATAAAGTCAGGAGTACTTATGAGGAAGTGGAGACCCCCAACAGCATCAGCCGACTGTGAATGGGAGGTTGTACATCAAGTTGTCATCCCTCGTGTTTGTAGGCAGGATATCATTAGAGTGGCTCATGATTCCAGTTTGGCAGGACATCTTGGAGTGAGGAAGACTGTGGCACGCATTTTGAAACACTTCTACTGGCCAGGTATCTTCAGGGATGTTTCCTGGTATTGTAAGTCTTGTCACACCTGTCAAGTTGTGGGGAAGTGTAATCAGACCGAAAAGGTTGCACCTCTAGTTCCCATTCCTCCTTTTGAGGCGCCTTTCACCCGTGTGTTGGTGGATATTGTGGGCCCTCTTCCTAAGACTTCTTCAGGATTTTCTTATGTGTTGACCCTGATTGATATGGCTACTCGTTATCCTGAAGCCATTCCACTTAGAAATATCTCAGCAAAGAACGTGGTTAAGGAAATGCTGGGGTTCTTCACAAAGTTTGGTCTGCCCAAGGAGGTACAGTCAGACCGGGGAAGTAATTTCATGTTAAATGTTTTCAAGCAGTCTCTGAAAGAGTTGGGCATCTCCCAGATCACGTCTTCAGCTTACCATCCCCAGACCCAAGGAGCGTTGGAGAGATATCATCAGACATTCAAATCGATGCTCAAGAAATACTGTTTGGAACATCAGAAAGACTGGGATAAAGGTCTTCCATTCGTTGTGTTTGCCGCAAGAGAATCTCCAAATGAATCACTGGGCTTCTCACCTTTTGAACTACTGTTTGGCCATGAAGAGGACCCCTTAAGCTACTCAAGGAATGCTGGCTGTCGGAGGAAGATGACGTCAACCTGCTGGAGTATGTGATGAAGTTCAAAGAACGGCTGTCCACTGCTTTACAGCTGGCGAGAGAGAATTTAGGAGCTGCTCAGGAGAAGATGAAGACTTGGTATGATAAGAAGTCCAGGTTACGCCACTTTCAGCCAGGAGATCAGGTTTTGATTCTGCTACCAGTTCATGGGTAACCTCTTCAAGCCAAGTTTAGTGGTCCTTATTTCGTGGAGAAGAAACTCAGTGATGTCACCTATGTCATCGCCACACCAGATCGTAGAAAGAACAAGCAACTATGTCACATCAACATGCTAAAGTTATATCACAGGCGGGACGAAACTAATCCAGTCTGCACTGTAGCTGTTCCACCCGAGTCTGCAAGTGAAGCTCTCCCATGCAGTATGAGCCTGAGTGATAATTTGGGGAAGAATCCTGATATCATGAATGATCTCCAGACTAAGCTTTCTCATCTACCTCCCGAGGAAAGGCAAGAGTTTTCGGCATTACTGCAGGAGTATCCGCAAGTGTTCCGTGCTACTCCAGGAAGAACCACTGTGTTGATGCATGATGTCGATGTTGGAGACGCAAAGCCAATTAAACTGCCTCCTTACCATGTGAACCCAGTGAAAGTTCCTCTCATCCAGAAGGAGCTTGGCTACCTGTTGGACCACAAGATGATTGAGCCCTGTCAGAGCGAGTGGAGTTCTCCTGTCACTCTAGTCCCTAAGCCAGGTGGGTCACAGCGGCTTTGCATCGACTACAGACGTGTTAATCAGATAACCAAAACAGACACTTACCCTCTCCCTCGCGTGGAAGATTGCATAGACAAGATCGGAAAGGCTAGGTACATAAGTAAGTTTGATTTGTTAAAGGGATACTGGCAAGTACTATGACTGAACGTGCTAGGGAGATCTCATGTTTTGTAACACTAGGAAAGACTTTTGCATGTTCTGTAATGCCATATGGTATGAAGAATGCACCAGCCACATTTCAGAAGCTCATGAATGTTGTAAAAGGGGGTTTGGCAGGGTGTGTTGTTTATATTGATGATGTATTAATCTTCAGTGACAACTGGAAAGATCACCTATGCCATGTCAGTAAATTTCTTGAGCGTTTGGTTCATGCTAATCTTGTAGCTAATCTATCAAAGTGTGAGTTTGGTCAAGCTAAAGTTCAGTACCTTGGGTACGTAATTGGTGATGGACATGTTGCACCAGCAGCAGCTAAGGTTCAGGTTATAAGTGATCTTCCCAGACCTAAAAGTAGGAAAGAGCTACAAAGATTTTTGGGAATGGTAGGTTATTACAGGAGATTTGTTCTTAACTTTTCAATTCTTGTATCACCACTTACAGACCTACTGAAAAAGGGAGTTAAATTTGTCTGGACCGATAACTGTGAATCCTCTTTCAACAAACTTAAAGCTATCCTATTAAGTCAGCCAGTGCTCGCTACTCCAAATTTTGCTAAGCCTTTTAAGATGGCTGTTGATGCAAGTGATACAGGAGCTGGGGCTGTTTTGCTGCAAGAGGATGATCAGGGTATTGAACATCCTGTATCTTATTACAGTAAGAAGTTCACTCCACCTCAAAAGAACTACGCAACTATTGAGAAAGAGCTTTTGGCCTTGATTTTGGGTTTACAGCATTTTTCATTTTATTTGTGTTCTGGTTTTGACCCCATAGTCATTAATACCGATCATAACCCACTGAAATTCCTTAGTAAGTTTAAAGATAAAAATCAGAGATTGACAAGATGGAGTCTACTTCTTCAGGAGTATTCATTAGACATACAACATGTCAAGGGGAAAGAAAATGTTATTGCAGATTGCTTATCTAGACTTTAGACAGATTGTTTTAGAGTAATAAGAAATTTCCTTTGTAAATTTCTTTTTCTTTGTGGGGAGGTGTTACATAGCCTATGATTTCATCATCCTTTGTGTAATTTTAACGCACAGTATGCTGCATGTCTGATCACGAGCGTGTTCTGCCTCAGTCCCCTCTTCTACCGTTATAGTAGAGTAAGTCGTCCTTTCTGTTGTTCAGAGCAGGATTGTCAACTCTTTGTCCCCATGGCTTCATTTGCGCGTCCTTCTTACAAGTTGTATCAAGCTCTGCTGCCCCCTATATAATGAGCTCAGTCTCTACATTAATTGCCACTTACATCTACTCCTCATTTTGTTCACATCTCTGTCCTCCCCTGTACAGTTGTTATTATTGTGAGTGCTCAGGAAGTCTCCAACCATCTAGCAGCCGTGTAATTTGAGTATAACTGTTATTGCATTTTTTCTTGTACTGTGTAGCATAAGGTGTTAATTCTTAGGCCTAGTAAGGTTTTTGTGATTAATGTAAGGTTTTATGTCAGCCAATTGTTAATAATAGTTTGTATCTGTAATAATTTATCTTGCATTAACTGAGCATTACCCAGTGTATTTTCATTTTATCAGGGCTGACTTAGATCAAATTTACTCTTGCTAATTTCGTGTTAATAGAGGCTATTGCAGTTAACCATATATTTTACCTGTTTTTTGCCATTACATTATCCTTATGAGTCCTGAATGTTTTGTTGTTAGTTTGAGCATTAAACTTTAACTCGTAATTTTACCTAACTCTTTTGTTTTGAACCTGGAACTTTACGGGACAGTAGTAATTTTTAGTATTCTCACTTAAAGTGTACATTATCTTTCTCTGTCCCGTAACAATATATATATATATATATATATATATATATATATATATATATATATATATATATATATATATATATATATATATATATATATATATATATATATATTTACGCTCCTGACTGGGAATTGAACCCCAGAAGTCAGGCACTGATGCCACTACATCACGACATGATAAATGCTGAGACACCTGAATTTTTGTCGAACCATGTAAATCCGTTGTTGGAGGATATATTTCAATCACAACACATTAGGATTATTTCTCAGCCCCACGCAACTCGGCAAGTGACAGAGTTGCGTGGGGCTGAGAGATAATCCTAATGTATTGTGACTGAAATATATCCTCCCATAATGGATTAACTTGGTTTGAAAAAAAATTCAGGTTCACCTTGAATCAGGTCATTGCGTAGTGGCATCAGTGTATGAATTCTATATAGAGGTCTGGGGTTCGATTCCCGGTCAGAAGCGTAAAAAACATCTGTACACACACGTGTAATGTGTCTCTCTCTCGAATATATATATATATATATATATATATATATATATATATATATATATATATATATATATATATATATATATATATATATATATGTATATATATATATATATATATGTACAACCACAGGTAAGAAGATTAATCATATGCAATGAACACTATATGAAAGAAAATTGGCGATTTTATGAAGAATGCCTGTAGAGAGGTGAGAGAAAACGATTAACAAAAATGAAAATTCTAACAGCTAATGCGAAAAGAACTAGAACACAGAATTAAATAAGAATTGAATAACAATATATATCACAGTTATTAGAGAAAGTGACAATCTCTGGAGAATTTGGCACCGACGAGCTTCACAATGTAATGTCTGAGAGTGCAGTGAGCACTGAAACTTCTTCCTCAGGGTAGAACGGACGAGTTGTTTGGAGAAAACTGGATGACACTGTTAGTGACGTGGCACGATGTGGGAAGAGGCACACCCATCGGTCGTGACGTAGCTGTGACATTAGGGGCGGGTGTGGCCAAGTGTCCTTTGTTGGGAGGCTTAAGTCCAAGATATGTTATGAATACAGCTGGCTGCACTGAATACAACTGGCTGCACTGAGGGGTGTAATGGAATATGTGGGAGCTGGGTGGGGATGGCGAGCTTTTCCCACAGCAGGCAGGACAAGAGCAAAGGGTGATGACAAACTACCTCACCAGGAAAGTGCAGGACATACGCACCAGATCCATACAGCGAAGGGCAGGAGGGGACGAGAACTGGAGCAGTAGACAGCTGAAGGCTCTGGATACAGTGAGATAAGGCAGGTCACATACAGAGGGAGTCCAGGACATGCACTGTAAGACACACAGGATACCGGTAGGGTAGAGCTGGATAACTGTGTGGCAGAGTGTACAGAAGGCAGGGAGGCTCGTGCTGGAGCGGGTGTGGCAGAGAAGACCAGGGCTGGTATGATTGTACAAACCAGCCAGTTCAGCTTATAACCAAGCTTCATCTCTACGCAGTGCATAGTACCACCCTACCAGCCAGTTTGGACATTCGTGGTCACCACCAACGGGCTGAAGACTCTTGCCTATGCCTCTTTCTGTCATGAATCCTATGAGATTTTAATGCGATAATTTCAGGATGCTTCCTTGTTCCTGAGGCATTCTCACTGCACGCAGTGTAATGCTCCTCTTTGCTTATACCTGAAAACTGTTTAACTGATTGCTCTGTCTTGAACATCACCTTTGTTGTGTGTTGGTGGCCATCAAAAAATAGTCAATAATTCCTTCCTTGCAAGGAGCATCAGACTACTGGTCTAGTGTTTTCATAAGTTTCTCTGTACCTTCTTTACCATACTGTCGTCATCTACAGGCTTCTTACCCTAATGGTTTCCTGGGTTACACGAAACCATTTGGCTTGTCACTCGGTGTAGAGCCCCGTGAAATGGAAATGAGAGTAATAAAAAGTGACAGGAAGGATAAAAGGATCAGGAAGACAGGAAGGAAGACACAGAAAAGAATGCCGAAGGTGAAGGAAGAAGTAGACAGCACTATATTAAGTGAGCGGATGATGGTTGCCACCATGTACAACGACGCGACGTAGTAATTAAAATAACGGGTCTGAATGCGAGAAGCTGAAAACTGAACAAGAGCCAATACACTATTCTTAATATAACTGACTACAGTATGTGCAAGGGTTCGAAGGAGGATCGGCCTCTCTCTCTCTCTCTCTCTCTCTCCTTATCATATTAATAGCCTAATATTTTTCAGCATGTTTGGTTTTATCACAATGGGATAATAAGCTCTGTGCCCAGATTATACAAGGTTAATTAGAGGGAGTGGAGAAGTGATACAGGTTAATTAAGAGCATGACCTAACACTTCCAGCCCAAGGACATATTCTGTACTTTTTTATTAATTATTGGTGTTGGAGAGGGACACCTTCACGTGGTATCATTGCTATAACAGGGTAGACCCACTGCCCAGTTATACAAAATGTCTCTCAGCTTCCCTACCCCTCGATAGGATGATGGTGAACTGAAGAATGACAGTTTCAGTCTGCAGTTTACCTGGTTCATATTTTGGTTGAGCCTGAGACTGACTTCAACTACTGGTTCTTGCCGCTACCATGCTCATTTATACTGTTAGCATTTTTAAACTGGTGACGTTTTAGTGTCATTTACTCTGGCCATGTTTTCACGATTTTATTCAGCTTAGGATGAGACATAAGATGGTGGTGATGGAGCCTGTATTAAACCCCAGCATTTTGAAAGGTGTATCCTCAGCTGGATAAAATCACCAGAAATTATCAAGAATAAACAAATAATGTACATGACAGAGTTAAAAGCATCATTAACTTTTTCAGCCTCAAAGTATCTTTCATATTTTATATTTTATTTCAATATGTTTTATGTTTCTTTACTATACTTTATACTCTTTTTATTAAGCCATATTCATCGTTTAACTCGCTCAGCAAAAGAAGTTGTTTTATTCTTGCTTCTACAAAATGATTTTATTCACCTTTGAGACATCGTACAGGGGAGATTTAATGTAGCCTCAACTAAGTTGAGATTGTCTGGATGCAACCACAATTTTGACTTCCCATGCTATGCACTGTAATATTGTGGCCATAGAAGACTTCGTAACTGTTCATTTTAAGCTACTTATTTTTATCTCACATTTTAAAATTCCCTTGCAAGGTGTTTGTATCCTTTCAGTGTCGACATATTTTGCATGAATAACAAACAAGGGAATACTTAAATCTTAATGTGCTGAATAAATTGCCCAGGAAATGGTGTTACAGAGACTTCTGTGCCACTGAGAATACAAATCGAAGCGTGTTTTTTTTGTTATTATAGTAAACTTCGTTACACCTATTCTTTGGCGATTTATTTTGCGTCTCACCTTGATTTTCTGTTCAATACTATTTAGATCTGTATTTCAGTATAGTCACAGGTTGTCTCGACAGTGTCCATCCATCCATATTCCAATCCTTTTCTGCCCCATCTGGAGCGTCTACGCAGTCCCGACATTTAAGAGAGGACCACCAGCTTCATTCAGGGGGAGACGCCAACCAGATTTCGTGGTAGCAGCAACTTCTTCCTGCGGATAGAGACACAAACCAGCCATGGTGCCCATTAAAAGTAGCAACCGAAAAGGCAACACGGGAGACATGACTACTAAGGTTGTTGGCCAGGTACGGTGGTATCATGTCCGCCGGGGCTTTGGTTTCCTGACCCGCCAGGACACTGGGGATGATGTGTTCATCCACCGTTTGTCTACCGTCTTCCATAACCCTGCCCATCCTGTGCCTTCGGTTGTAGCAGGCGAGTTGGTAGAGTTCGTCCTGGTGGAGGGTGACAAGGGTCCTGTAGCTGTCTCTGTCACCAGCCATGCAGGCCAGGCAGTGCGGGGCTCTCCCCATGCCCTCCCACGACACCGGCGCCGTCCTTGCCCTCAGTCTGCCTCTTCTGCCTCCTTCCCTGCCTCCTCTGTCTTCGCCATTGTCACCATGTGTGTGGAGGTCGCTAAGGCTTTCTCGGGGGGTGGATTTGGTAGTTCTTGCCTGGCGCCTGCCTGCCATCTTCCAGGCCAATGGGCTCCCTGCCATATTAATCCCGGAGTCGTTTGCCTCCTCACCCATGGTGCAGAGGAGGCATAGGAGGAGGGCCCATTCTCGTCGTCCCGGGCCCCCTGCGACCCCCAACACCTTGGTCCCGAGGGTGCTGCAGTTGCAACCTTCGACCCCTCCAACTAGGATCCAGTTGTTGGGCCGGGCTATTTCCAGCCGGTCTGCCTCCCGACCTCCTCCTGTGGTTCCTATAGAGGTTGGAGATGCTGCGCCCTCTTCACCACCTACGGCTGCATCTGATGCCCCTGTGTCTCCTGTGGTGCCTGCTGCCGTGGCTCCTATTGCTTCTGTGGGGCAGGCATTGGAGGGTCCCAAGCCCTCTGGCTCAGCCCGACGACCCACGTAGGATGATTTTGCATCGTTACCCCAGGCTGGCCTCGACCAGTTCCAGGCACAGTTACAGCATTGTATGGACTCTACACCTCTGGGATCCAACAAGAAAGAGTTCAGCAAGGGGGACTTCCGGACGGCTATGCTTTCTTTCACCGAGCTGGGCCGGGGTTTCCTCCAGGCTATCACCGACCCTGATGTATACAAGATACTTTCATACACCCTTGAGGTTGTCATATCTCTGTACCGATCGTGACTCAGACTCTGCCTCCAGTTCCACCACGGTTTGAGCCAGCCTTCGACCATCAGTTTTCCTGCCAGTTTCTGTGTCTCCCATCTGTTGTTTCCTGTCTCGTGTATATGGACGATATTCATTATATTCATTTATCTTTTTTTTTATGGACTCTTTGGCTTAATGGCCACTATATGGCCTAGAGCCATAAATCACCAACCAAACAAATAAACAAAATCAGTCATTCCTCAGTGGCATTAAGTGAGCCTTTGTCGGTTCTTTCTTGTTAGAGCGCCTTATCCCACAAGACCACCAAGCGGATTTGAACTCTCATATCTCGGAAGGCTCCCATTGTATATTTGAATCGTCTGGGGTTAATCCCAGTCAAACTGGTATAATTTCTCAACCCTTCTGACATTTGGAGGTTTTCCAATGGCGGGTTAAATTGTCTGATGTTCAGCTGAGTAAAAAATATATATAACCTAAGGTAGTCTGTTTCTTGTAAGCGAGATTGTTTCTGTAGGTGGAAAGAAAGCATTGTAAGATTTTTCACTTCCCTTTACCTGTCCTTGGGAAAGCCAGTCCGAGCTACCACTGTACTCTGAT